>NW_027210799.1:435000-572500 GCF_029030835.1 Brachyistius frenatus | reverse complement strand
AGCACATTTGGGGATTTTTCTTTTTCAGGTGGAAATTAAAAAGGAACAACAGCCGAGGGGCTTCAGGGGTTAACGGAAAGCCTGTGTTGTTAACAGAAGAGAGGAGTATGAAAGACATTTGTACTTCACACCAGGGTCGCTTTGACAAAAGATGCTATCAACCTCAAGCTGCATTATGTGAAATGTCGAATGTGGCGTATCATTCAGCGGCCTGAACCACACTGGGGACTAAAAGTCAGGACATGTTGACCTCTGCTGCTTTTTATTCTGCCTGCTCCTTTAAAAAAAAAGAAAAAAGAATAGGACTCCTGTTAGTTCCCCGCTTCATCAAACCGAAATACTATATACACTTGAACAGACACACAACTGATCAGCTGATACACAATATCAAAGATATAAGTTCATCATACAAAATATATCAGCTGAATTAGAAACCGTATTGCTAATTAAAAGGAAATAATTGATATTGGCAATAACACTTAATTAACTATTAACACCCTACCAACCCACAGTTTCCCTCCTGTTACGATCAAAACATCAGCTATGAGAAATATTTACTGCAGTGGTTTCCATGGAGTCACGGAATAAATATATAATCATGAATGCCAGATAACACTAGAAATAAGAATCAAAACTTTTTTCTTTTTTTTTAACATAAAAATGTCCTTTTGTTGTTGTTATTCTCTAGTGAAATACAGGTTGTTGTTTTTTCAAATTCTAAAAAATTATTTATTTTACTGAACTGCTGGTATTTTTGAAAAATGAAAAGGCTTCAAGAGTTGCAATCCAAAATGTTTTTTGGAGTCCTTGTTTTTTATGTGGGCAGCCAGTGAGGGATGCGTTCGTATGGTGCCAATGGCACAGAAACACAATCACCAGAGTGGTGGACAGAAAAGGCAGGAAATCAAAGTAAATACTGAATTAAACTGCATAGAACAGAAACAGGGTAACAACGATTATCAGAAAGGAGGAACAGTAATAGTCCAGCAGTTCAAACCCGTCGGTGTGACAACTGCTGACAGTGAACCTGTTATGTCCGATTTTTTTGTTTATGCAAAAATGTATAAAACCGCAAGATAAAAAAAAAACAGGAGCTAAACTTTAGCATACGTATAATAAAAAAAAAGTACAAATGTGATCAGATGTAGGAGGCTGAGCATCAAAGTGACTGCTGCTGACAGATGAATAAGGGTATTCCACGCATGATAAAGACTTCACAATGAGAACAATATCACCGTTGTAAAGTCGCTGGCATTGAACACAGCCTGGCAATCTGGCCGGTACCCGGGCTGTGTGGGAGCACACTGAGGATCAACAACAACACATACACAATGGACTTTAACCCATATGCTTCGTGAAGGCTGAAGCAAATATTTTCAGACCAAAGCCACCAACAGCAGATTAAAAGCTACTTATAAAACAGAGCATTTTTTTTATTTTTTTTTTTAATTTTCAACTAACCTGCTGAGTATTTTCTCAATTAATCATTTGATCCACGAAACAATGACGGATAAACTCAATGAAGCTTCCCGTAGTTCATTTGAAGCGCTCGGTTGGTTAAACCAACAGTTCACAACTCTACAAACACATTATCAAACTACAGTTTTCTGTTGATCAGCTAATTGTTGTAATTTCCCAGTACGAGTTTTGGTCATCGGATACTCGAATCTCTATTTAATGAAGCCGCTTGTCGATTTACTAACCTGAGTAACGTTTCATATTCTACGTCAACGGATCGCAAAGTAAACAAAATACGTACGCATTTAAATGCAAACATTTAGAAACGGAGTGCGATCACAACGTTTAGAGACGCACGATTATAAATCAAGCTGTGATTGTCAAACGCTTAAAGGCTTTATGTTTTTAGTAGTTGACAGTTTTAGCCCGACAGTCCTCCGTCCACATACTGGTTCTGTGTGGGAAAAAAAGCAACAAAAAAAATCAAATAAAAAGAGAAGTGTGAGGGAAATCCTGTGTAATTAACCCACAAAGTACACTGTCGACTTCAAAAAGCCCTCTTTACTTATTCCTTCCTCCGTCCTCCTCTCTATCGCTCTATCTTCCTCTTGCTGTCTCTCTGAAGTCCAGTTGCCATATCAGACGGGCTAATTAAAGCAGCATGTAATGAGGGAGCACACAGAGGTGTGGGGGAGGAAGAGGAGAGGGAGGAGGAGGAGGAAAAAGGGAGGGTCAGTGGGAGAGTCTGAGAAGAAAGGAGTCGTGATCCGGGGGACGCCTCACTCCCCATCAAAGCAACAAGCTCGTCAGACGACGCGACTCATTTCCTCATCTCCCCGGACCTCGCTATAACACCGCCACTTTTATTCTTCTTCCTTTATTTTTGTCGACTTCTGCGATTAAATAATTCAAAACCATCCGTAAAAGAATTAGAAAAAAAAATTCCAGCGTTATGAAACGCACACAGTCGGTCAACTATTTCAATAAGAGGACTCTGATAAAGAGAAGCTGCTGATGTCTGTGGGGTGTTAATTAAGACCAGCATTAAAAAGTTAGAGTAAAGTAACGTGCAGCCTAAGGACCTCCCCGGAGACGGCGGGTCGGTGTTTGAAACACACGGATCCAGACATTTGAAATTAGCTGTGAGAGAAAGGTGCCTTGAGGGGG
Organism: Brachyistius frenatus; assembly: GCF_029030835.1. Taxonomy (NCBI): domain Eukaryota; kingdom Metazoa; phylum Chordata; class Actinopteri; family Embiotocidae; genus Brachyistius; species Brachyistius frenatus. Next base: position 569,875 of record NW_027210799.1, on the reverse strand, counting down.
GAGGGCGGGTCTGTGTGCTTTTTTTTTTTGCTTTTCCTGTGATATATTTGAGACTCGTTATTAAATCGGACGTGTAACTGAAACGTTGAGGTAATTCCCGTCTGGGATCCACCTGGATACGAGCTGCATGTTAACTGGAGCTGTGGAAAGAAGCTTTCAGGAGTTAAACTCTCCACTTTCAGTCGAGGAGATCAGATGTGGACAAATTATGAGACAAGAGGCTCTTAAAGTTGAAAAAAAACAAAAAAACATTTTGTGTTCACTTTTGTGTCTCTTTGTTGTAATCCTGCATCTTTTTGTGCCCATTGTTCATCTCTTTGTAGTGATTTTTTTTTTTTTAAATCTTATTGGAATTGATTTGTACTGTTTGTGGCTGTTTTGTGTTCCTTTGTGATGATGTTGCATCTTTGCGGTCGCTTTGTGTCTTTTTATTGTTGCTTGATTTTTCTTTGTGGCAATTTGTTTTGTCGTTGTTTTGTCTCATTTTGTGCCTTTACGATGATTTTGCATCTCTTTTTGCTGCTTTTGTTTCTCTGTCGTAGTTTTTTTTTTTTTAGTCTTATTGTAGTCGTTTGGTTTCCATTTCTGGCTGTTTTGTGTTACTTTGTGTTGGTGTTGTATCCTTGTGGTTGTTTTGTGCTGTTTGATGTGTCTTTACTGCTGTTTTGTGTCTATTTATGTCCATTTAGTGCCGGTTTGTAGTCGTTTTGCATTTCTTTGCACTTGTTTTGTGTCTTGCTTCAGTCCTTTTACATTGTTTCGTGTCATTTTGTGTGTCTTTACGCTATTTTTGTGCTCCCTTTGTGCCCATTTTTCATCTTTTTGTAGGGATTTTACATCTTTTGGCAATTGTTATGCGATTGTTGGTGGCTGTTTTGTGTCTCTTTGTAGTCGTTGCAGTTATTTTGTGACTTTATAGGCATTTTGCATCTCTTTGCAATCTTCTCAATCTTGTGTGTCTTTATGGACATTTTACGTGTCCATTGTGGGCTTTTTTCGCAGTGGTTTTGCATCTCTCTAGTTGTTTTGTGTCTTGCTGCAGTCACTTTGTGATGCCATGTGTGTCTTTATTGGCCTTTTGCATCTTTTTCCTGTCATTTTATGTTTCATTATGGATATTTGAGGTGTCAGTTTTCTACTCTTCGTGCCCATTTTCCATCTCTTTGTAGTGATTTTGCGTCATTTCGTGACTCCTTGTGGTTGTTTTGTGTTCCTTTCAGTGATTGTCGTCAGTAGGACCATTCAGTAATCTATCCAAGGATGTGAGCCACAAAGGGCTCCTTTTGTGGTCTCGGTTCGATATTTATTTATTTTTGGGAAAAAAAAGTCTCTATGAGTGATTTTTGACTCGGCCTTGTCTCTGCCGCATGCCTGATGATGAAATGACTTGAAAGATGAGAGACCGACAAATAAAGACGGAGACATGGAGAGGCAAAGAGAGGAGACACAAGGAGAACAAGACAAAGATGGGAGACATAGAGACAATAAGGAGGATGTTATTCCTGCATCATTACTTCAACAGCCATTCTCCCTCTTCTGTCTCATCTTCTCGTTTTATTATTATTCGCACTCCCTCTCATCTTTTCTTTCTATTATTCATCCTCTCTCTTCCTCTCTCTATCATTAGTTTTTATCTCTCTGTCTCTCTCGCGTTCTGTTGTTCAGATACTCAGACAAATGAGCCATGAAATATTCGCCATCAAGACACAGAAGAGTCTTTCTGGGAGTGTGTACATGCGGGCAGCAAGCTGCGCACATGTACATGTGTGTCTGCACAGCTTGACTTTGGCTTTGAAGTCTGCGAGGTCTACTCGCCGCTCTGGAAGGTAGCCCACCTGCGTTCGATCCGACGTGCGCCGTCCAAAAAATTACTTGGCAGGCAGGAAATCGAATTGGCTGCTAAAAAATTTTGTCAATTCAGTGGCGGCTTCACAGCTGACCAGCCAAGGAGAAAGAATGTTGTACGGAGATCTCGGCCAGAAAAAAACGCACGAGCAAATTCACCAAATGAAAGCACAAGACAGAAAGCGCTACGCTATTTATTACCCCCACACAGGTTCTCTTTGAAACCATATCATTGTTGCCATGCTATGATATTATGGCAGTCTGGTAACAGAGACGGCTTAAAGAGTGAGGCAACGCTTAATTTTAAGGATGCAATGATTTCCTCATAGTTTCCTAATAATTTCCTTTGAGGTTTCTCGGCTGTATAAATTGGTTCTAATTACTTTTGCCAAGTAGGTTGTGTATTCGGTGAGTTTTTTCTATTTATTAGCAGGATTACGGAAAAAACTACCGGCCCAATTTTAATGAAACTTGGTGGAAGGGTGTACCGTGGACTAAAGAAGAGCTCATTCAATTTTAGAGCGGATCAGTAGACTAGAGCGGATTCACGACTCATTTTTTCTTTGACATTGCGAGATTTTGGCATTTGGGCAGTAGATGGCCGTAAAATTCTAACATGACAAAACACAGGCCATTCTGGAAATACAATAACTCCATATCACAATCCTCAAGTATGGACTACAGATGTACTTCCTCGCATGTATCACAGCAAGCAGTTGTAATGGATTAATTCAGGAAAAATGAAGCCCTGGATTTATCGTCTGGGACCAGACCACCGCAGCTCGCACACCCCGAATGACAAGAACACAGAGCGGGTCGGAAAAGAGACTGACAGACTCGGTAAAAGCTTTATGGATTTCTTTTAACAATCCACTGACCCACCGAGATTTGTCCCAGTAGTGTCTTTCGGGGACGGTGGAGAGGACCGCTGAGATGTGAGGCTTTAGCTTTGACTTCATTTAAATAGTTTTGGAAATATATTTAGACATATGCAGTGGTTGCAGTTGTAAATTTGCAAATCATAGAGGTGAAGATGAGCAAATATTGGTCGGGTCTAATGACTAGTCTCTTCACCGACACGAAAATCGAAATCTGTGTTTTCTGTGCAGAGCTTTTATGTTAGGTAAAAAAAAAAGGTCTTTTTTCTTTAATTGTCCATTAAGTATAAATGTGTTTGTCACAACAAAGAAACGTGAACTGAGTAGAAAACAAGCACCGACATGAAAAAAGTAATCACAATTAAACTGGTCGCTGCATACCAAAGTGTCGTTGCCGTGAGTCGGCCTACCTTGTATTGTTTCAGTATTTACTCTTCACTTTTCATTGGAGTGGATGATGATCAAAGAGACACAAGGAAACCTCTCCCTAAACACTGATGTAATGAGATGGTCAAAAGATTTCAAGTCTGTAAAACTTGGTTTGATTTGTTGAAAAGTGAAAGGTTGTAAGATATCTACATTATTCACAATTGTTGTTCCATCTTCTAATATTTGGACAGGCCACATTTCAGTAATTACTTCAGTCAGTTTTCATTTAGAAATCTTGTGAGCGCCAAATAACCAAATTAATGCTTACTGGGAGATTATTGCTGTCCATTAATGGCTCAAACAAATTATGACAGAGGCCCGTCGATGCTGTAAGCAATTACCTGGCTCCTGACAGAGGTCAATCGGAGACCCAAATGAGGTTATTTCCTATTAAGATAATTAGATTAACTTGTAATTAACCAGTCGCTGCGGGGAAAAAAAACACACTGGAGTGAACCAGAAGACGGTAGTCCAAGAAACGGGAAAAAAAAAAAAGTCAATAAAATTCGACTCATCGGGGAGAAAAAAACACTCGTTTGCAAACTTTGGGATGTTCGAGCCCGTTGGCAAAAAAAAAGTTGGATTTATCATCCCTCATTAGACGAGCTGCTCTTCAGAAGTGCTTTTGTCGAAAGGTAGTCTGGACCATCGGTTTGAGTTGGTTCGCGGCGCAGCCCCGTTCCAGATGTTGCTCATCCTCGCCCTCTTTACGCAACACAACTTGTAAAATATGCATATAAATTCTGGAGTTATGGACTCTAAGCCAGAGGCGCTGCCATATGTTTGATCTCCCCCGTTCTTCGGGCTCCGGCCCACATTCGAGCACAACATCTTTCCTCCGACATCCAGTAGCGGGTCTGAAGAAGTTATCGTCCATTTAGCGCGCCGCAACTCGTCAACGCGGATCCGTCCTGAACTCCCAGAAACGCCTCGTTTCATGCGGACTCACTGTGGAACGAATCTCCTCGCTTGTCGTGAAAATGACTGGAACTATCGTCCTTTTCAACCACCGGCTGTGCGAGTTTCACAAAAAAGCGTCTTCCTGTATATATCTGCTGTCATTATGAGATTTTCGATCCAGTAAATCGCGATTATTTAACGACCGCAATTATTTTGAAGAATCGTTTTCACTATTCTGATTAAAAGCAGCTGAATGAAACTAACAGAAATGTCACATTTACGTCACTATTTCCATGTTTCTTTCCACCGTTCGAGGTTTTGATGACATCGTCTCCTCTTCTCGGTCTGCTTTGTTTTAAAGGCACACGAGTCAGAGAATTAGCGCCCCCTGCTGTTAATCTCGACCCGAGCACATTTCAACGAGCATCTTTTGACATTAACGTTGCGGATTTCGTTGCAAAGACGAACAACTGCAGCCAATAAATGTGTCTTCCTCCTCATAGTACGAACACGTATTATTAGACTATAATGAGGCTTCTACTTTAATGGACCGGAAAAAGACAGCTAAACCGTTAATCACAATTATTTGTATGACAAGTAATCATCAAGTAAAACCCATCAGGCTCGCAGCTCAGAATAAATGCTCGCGCTGGTGCAGAAACACACGTCTCCGCATGAAACGTTGTTTTGTTGATTTGCAAGTCAAAAGACACGCCGGTTAAGAAAAAAAAAAAAAACAGGATTCCTGTAACCTAGACATCAAAACGCTCTGACCCAGTTTTCACCTGCTGTAAATAACAGAGCTGAGGCTCACTAGGTAGCGTCAGCTCGCACAAACGGTTAAAAGTTATTTATTCAATGCTAATAAAAAAAAAAAAAAGCTTTTGTGGTCCTATTTGCACTGATAGTTTCTCAGTTTGGTCTTTTTTTTTTTTTTTTTAGCCCCCCAAGTGTCTCACACACACACATACTCCTTCAGTGCTGTTGTCAGAAGCAGAAACATAAATCGAAGAAGAGTCCAGAGAAAAGCTCTGCAGCGTGGTGAGCAGCTGTCGGCTCGGGGCGGCTCAGCCTTTATAGTCCCGACTGCTGCTGCTGCAGGCGGGCCGGAGCAGCGGCCTCCCTTTTGCTGCAGTCCCTCAGTGCACCGACTCTGGCTTCTACAGCGGCAACGCTTTGACTCTGACATGTTATGAAATTGCGCTGTAATCCCGTGAGGATTCTCCCGCAACGTACAAAAAAAACCACACACAAAAAAACAGGAAGTTGTTTTGGCTAACCGACGGGAAAAAAAAAAGCAGCGATAACCAACAGCTGAGCGAGCAGGAGTGCGCTCCCCGGAGGCCGAGCCTCGAAAAGCAGCCAAACATATTTATCTGCGGAGCTCGTCCGATAGGAGATCACATCAGAGGGAACAGGAAGTGAAGTAAGTTACAAGAAACACGTTAGAAGTGATCAACAGAACTATTAACGCGTAAAAAACCCGATATTTTCTTTTTCTCTGGTTGTTTAAATGCACATCTAAATTTAGATTTTAATATTTGACATGTTTAAAGAGTCCCGATTTCAAAAGTGATTAAAATTTAAAAGTATCACGACATATTTCTGACTATTAGTAGAAATAATGTACTTTTCATCTCTAATAAATCAGATACCTGAAATGATTTTTGCCTGTTGGGTCATTAATACACATTATTAGTAGTATTAATATCAGGTTCATGCTCTGCAGTCTGCGTACCAAAGGTGACATATTTTTAAATGAATTGTTTCCTCCAATGAATTCGTGAATTGTTTTCTTGCTGTCAAATGGCAAACCGTTACTTTGAATTAATAATCAGTGCACTCTGTTAACTTTGGCTCCTTCAGTTTAATATTTTAAACCTTTAAATACCTTTTAAGTGCATCCCCGTCGAACAAAATAAAGAAAAGTGTGTTCAGCTCCGGAGAGCAAAGACTTATAACCAACACAGCTGTTATTTTTTTTAAAGATTGACCTTTTTTATTTTTTTTTCTGTTTGCAGTCGTGTCTACGAGAGCAGGACGGCCCGTTGTTGTTCTTCACCCAAATCCAATTTCCACCAAATGATATTTGTTCCACTAACAGAAATGATGGGAAAAGAACACTTTGTTTTTTGTGCTTTCAAATGAAATTTCCTGTCGGGTAAAGAGAACAACTGCAGGTTTCTGAAACACAACGCTGTTGGTCTGCTATAATGTGGAAGTCTGGAAGTCCTCACGTCAAATTAATAAACCCTTATTGCCCCCTAGAAGACCAGAACATACCGCTAATATGATGTAATATAATATAATATAATATAATATAATATAATATAATATAATATAATATAATATAATATAATATAATGGTTCCTTTTGAGTGGTGCTTTTGGTAAATGTTTTCCTTTGCTTTTAATTAGAAGAATATACGTATATAGAGGAGGCTGGCTACAAAACGCACACACACAGACACACACATATATGAATGTATGTGCACACACATACGCACACACACACACACACACACATACATGCTCATTTCATTTCAGGTGATTTCCCTTTTCAATGAAACCTTTTTTTTTTTTATTGTCCCTGAAGGGAATTTATGATGAAAAGCACAAAATAATAAAACGGATGAAACGTTTAAAAAAAAAAAAAGAAAAGTAAATTACAACTGTGAGGAATACAAACCAAAAACAAACAATCGCTCTGTAGTCAATAGCTCCGAATAGTCCTATAAAAGGTTCATTATCGGTTGAAAAAATGTGCCGTTTTTGTGCAACGTTTTTTACTCTGTACATTATGCAATTAAACGCGGTTGTGATAAAGAAAGCTCGTTTTTCTTTTATTGCTGTTTTTTTTTTTTTGTTGTTTTTTTTTTTTTTTTGGGGGGGGGGGACCTCTGAGGACTCGCGCCGCCCTCGGAGGGGCCGGCCGACAGTCGTGGCCTCGTCTCTCCTCGCCACGCGAGCCTGAAACGTCGACTCGGCTTTTCCCACCAAGACGTTCACCAATTCAGTTTGCCGTTTTTTTGTTCATGGTGGGTTTCAGGAAAAGAGTTGTGACCTTGTCCTTAATTCACGGGGCAACACGGTGACGGATATGTCACACCGCGGGGCAGCGCAAAGTGATCAACTCAAAGGCCGAGTCCATTTTCGCTGCCCCTCAAAACTTGATAAAAAACATCTATCTACATGCCGGCTGCGGTTCAGTCATTAGTGTTAAGAAAGTACGAGCTTGGAGAAAAGAACATAACCCTGAGGGAGACGGAGGAAAAGAGATCTGTCAGTAAGAAAAGTAATTTACAGGAGCTGCTCGGAGAGCGCGAGAGGCTGCAGAGGAGCTTCGCTTCACACTTCAGACTCATCAAGCCCGTTACCAGACATCAAAAATCAAATTAGTTACAGCCGACAGCTTTGTTTCAGAAAAAAGTAATGCGCTTCGAGATACCGAGCTGAGGGAGATGTAATAAAATGTTGATTATTTGATGGTTTTGTTTTGTCCCCCCCCCTTTTATCATGAAGTCGAAACATACAGCAGCAGTCAAACCGAAACACACACTCCTAATTGGAGGGTTGACAACCAACAAGATAAAAACATCTGCAGCTCCGAGCGGCTTCGGGCTCCTTTCGGCTCACTTCTGGTTGTACAAAGACTGCAGATAGATATTCGGTGTACGATGACTATCGGCAGGAAACAGGTGGACGTCGCACGAAAAGAGTCCGATATTTTTCAGAGGTGTTATTGTCCACAAATTGGAGCGAAAAGTAATGTGAATGGTGCCGAGCGTGCAGACGTGGAGTCGGTGTGGTGCCCATATTGCTCTGCGTTTAATAGTTGTGTGAAGATGGACTGTTTTCTGATTAAGCTTCAAATCAGGCCGAATGAAATGACCTTGAGCCGTCCTTCAAACATTTGTTTTGTTTTGTTTTTGATATTTTAATTAGTCTTTGTTTGAACATTTCTTATATTTCATTGTTGCTGTTTTTTTGTTTTGTTTTTTGTTTGTTTTAATCGGCGCCATGTTCCACGGTGATTTTACACTGTAAATAAAACAGAGTTGAATCAAAATAAGCAACTGTTCGCTAACGTATTAGCCATTCAGCTCTTCGACGGCACTACAACTGCTTACATTTTTAGTTTAAAACTACAGGACAGGACTTTAACATAAATTAAAACATTGAGTGAGCGAGTTAATACAAAGTCTTTAAATCTGGTGTCTGGTGAGACATTCCCGAGCTGGCCGGGTGAAACCGTACTGAGCGTGTGCACCGTTGACTTCCACCAGTCAAGCTGGCTAACTTCCAGTTTAGCCTTGTGCTAACTGTAAGATATAATAATTCAACAGGAAGAATTCTTTTACGAGAACTACTTTTTGCGTTTTTCTCGCAATACGGAGGCTGTGGTGCTTTTTTTTTTTTAAATTGAATTTACCCATCATTTATTCACAAGGTTTAGGAGATCAAGGTGGAGGTGAGTCAGGACGCATCAATCTGTAGATCGCTGGGTTTTTAACACCATCTGTATGTTTCATCTGAGCTTCTATTCAGATGGTTTTTTTCACACTAAAACACTGAGCCGGTAAAATGTAGTCTGGCTTCGGGAGGTTAGTTTTCCTCCTCACAGATGTGCGTCTGAGTCCATCCTGTGGGTTTTGAAAAATTCATCTCCACCATGGGGTCGGGCAATTTCCTATAGTCTTCCACAAAAAACTCTCCCTGAAACATGAAATTAAAAAAAGAATAAGATTTTACGGTAAAAAAAAAAAAAAAGACCAAATGCCATAAAAGCTTCTGAAGTGTAATGCGTTTTAATTTGAGTTTACTGAGCAGCGACTTCGAAGCTATCCAGCGAGTCACATTTAATGGACATCGAAACCCATCTTCGGCGGACTAACGACATCTTTAACGACATAATGCAAACCAATGCCGTCTTTGATTAAATAATGCAAATGTAATGTTTCGTCCTGGAATAGAATAATGTAACATAAATTCGTTACTTAATGGGATTATGGCAGCTGCAGTAATCTCTCGTCTGACCAGCTAATGCGGACCGAAGGAGGAGATCCCGGCGGTAATGGCCGACGACGACGCCGAGGGATTAAAAACGAGGCTGTCTTTTGTCTCTCTTGTTTGTCTCCATCTTGTTCTCGGTCACATTTTCAGTCTGCGTTTGTCTCTCTTGTCTCCGGCCCCCTCCCTCTGCGAATTCTTCTTCTCTTTTTTTTTTTTTTTTTTTTTTTTTTTAAGAGACAAAAAGTTGGAAATTTCCAACTTATGCAAACTGTGACGCGCGCACACACACACACACACACACACACACACACACACACACACACACACACACACACACACACACACACACACACACAGAGCCCAGAGCTCAGACCTCCACTGAAGGTCGTGTCACAGATTGAATTTTCCCGACTTTTAAAGATAAATCAATCTTCCATTAATGGCGAAAATGTGTGTGTGTGTGTGTGTGTGTGTGTGTGTGTGTGTGTGTGTGTGTGTGTGTGTGTGTGTGTGTGTGTGTGTGTGTGTGTGTGTGTGTGTGTGTGTGTGTGTGTGTGTAAAATCCTGCATTACTACATCTGTGAATGTCTATATGGGCTTAAGACACGCTGATTTATTAAAAGTCGTGGCTGTAAAAGGGTTTGCAGAAATGTGTGTGTTAGTTTAGTGTGCTTGTGCGTGTCTTTATGTGTCTTTGTGTGTGTGTGTGTGTGTGTGTGTGTGTGTGTGTGTGTGTGTGTGTGTGTGTGTGTGTGTGTGTGTGTGTGTGTTTTCACTCAGACACTCAGATTGCTGATCAATAGATGTGATTGAAGGGCCCATTAGCCATCGGAAGCAATAGAGACAGCATCACTCCACATGACAACCTCTGCCATGAACACACACACACACACACACACACACACACACACACACACACACACACACACACATATATATACACATACACATGCTATATGACAGGTAACAAATTAAAAGCTTGAGTATGATGAATTTACATCCCCATAAACACATTTTACAACGTGACTGTGATTCACCAACCGAACCTCAACTTTTTCCACGCTCACATTTAGTTTTCATTTCGCTTTTACGACCAAAGTTGTGATTTATAATCACGCTAACAAGATGTGAAAGGTACTTTTCAGTCTTTATCTGATAAGTCGCAAGTCGCATTTTATCTTTATTTTCCTAACCCGAAGGACTGTGAACTGTTTTGTGAGATCATTTATCGAATCAACACCAGGTTGAGTGTTTTGAGTTTTTACTTTACGATGAAAAACATATCGAAAAGGGTTCTTTTCTTTTCCGAAGGAAGATAAGTTACAGTTTTCTTTTCTGGTCTTCATTCAGATATCTAATTAATGCTGTTGTTGTTGTGCGGACAGCAAAGATAGTGTTTCAATTCTAACATAAAAGTGGCAAAAATATAATTAGTAGACGTACAGGAGTATAACCACTAAACGCTACGGTTTGCTCGACCACTCCGAAGGGCGGACCAATCAGGTAACAGTGGGCGTGGCTAAGTACAACTGATGGTGAAGTCAAGTATTTTGTTTTTAAATGTATTTCCAACAATGGCGGTAGAGCGAGAACTGCAATTTTAGCACATTTTGAAGAATTGAAGCTTTATTGTTTCAAGCTTGATGAGTTACGAGGATACAACATACCTCATATGGTGGTCGATGCTGATTGGTTTATGGGCTGCTGAGGTCTACGCCCGTTGGGAGGCGATGACTGGCGACAATCCTCAATGAAGCGAGGCCAGACACATATTCATGAAGGGATTTCGGGTCGAGATAAGAGGATCACACTTTTTGAATAACTATGTGCTGCACACTATTTTCACCTAAAGAGTCCAAAGAACAAAATGTTTCCAATCTTTTCAGTCTTTTAGAGTAAAAAAAGAAAAGAAAAAAGGTGAACGCTAAGAGGTTCATATTTTTTTAAAATAAGGAACTTATACTTTTGTTTGAAAAAGAAAAAGCAGTATTTCTTCAGTAAAAAGATCATTATGAACTGAAAATGAAGAGCCATAAATCTTGTTAACGGTACAGTGACTCTCAAGATCACCACAAAGACACACAACACGAATATATATATATATATATATATATATAAAATTTTTCATATGGAGACCTTCACTTCTGTCTTTCTTCCGTCTGTCTGCAGGAGGACGGGGAGTCCAGGTTTTACTGCGAGCTGTGCGATAAGCAGTACGTGAGGCACCAGCAGTACGACAACCACATCAACTCCTACGACCATCACCACAAGCAGGTGAGTCGGTCGGCCCCTTAACAAGGCACCCAGAGGTCGGGGCTTTATCCCGCCGCACAGCACCTTAAACCCTCCTGAACCAAGGTCACGGATTTATTACATCCCCGGCGCCCCCGACGAGCACTCGACTCTGGTTTCAGATACACGACACAACGCACACACTGCGGTCGACCAAATCCCACCAACACATAACGATATCCATTCTCGTGACCGCGCCGAGTGAAAACCGGAGCACTTCACCTGATTGATTTTTAGGACGCGTGGACGTATTAACACGGCAGCGCCGGGCTGTCGCGTTGCTTACTGATGGAATATCATAACGTGATGGCAAGTGTTGATGGATATTAAATATATCGGCTGCTTTTAAACCATGTCTTGTTTTGTTTTTTAATTTCTATATATAGAAATACACAGAAATACACAGAAATATACAGAAAATGTTGAGAGAGAAGTATCGAAGTTGTTTAAAACCGCCTTTGACTGAGTTGTGCTGAGTAATTTATAGTAAAGTAATTAGCCCAGTTTTTGGGGTTTTTCTTTTTTTTTTGCTCCTCTCCAGTATTGAGCGACTGGAAAAACACTCATTCAGTACAAAAAGTTCAGAAGCTGTTCCTGTTGCACACAAATGGAGCACAATGATGTACATCAGGATCAAGCTGTAACCCTCATCAGTAACTAAGTTATGTCACTAAATGATTATCAGCACCTGAGGTACACATGTTTTTGTCACCACTGGTGCTTTTATTAATTCACTTTTAAATAATATACAATATGTGGCTGCAAATTGTCCACATCGTGCTGAAAAAAATTATTTCAGTTGGTTTGCTTGAGTCTTACAGGACTGAAGTTATATATATATATTTTGGTATATAGTAAGAAACGCAGCAGCAAAATGAAAACGGTGGCGAATTAAATGAATCGTAGCCAAACAACCAGCACCGACCATAAAACAACAGAAGAGCCTCTGCTATAATAACTATCTCTTTAACATCTCTCGATGTGTTAGATCACTGTTGACGCTGCAAATCAATACGTAGAACTGCTTTATGGCAATATTGGATTTTTTTAAATAATGAGTTTTGCAGCAACAGGATTATTATCAGTCAGATATCCAATTTGTTGGATTTGAAAAAACAAATATTCCCATCTTCTTCTTTTTTAAATGAAAGACTGATGTTCCAGATAATGTATGAGGATTTTATATGATATAGTTTATATTTTATTGATATTTAAAGGAAACGATTTCATGCATTTCATCTACAGTCCATGCTTACTTGAGAAAGAGGGAATAAAATCAATAAAAAGGAAAAAGAACATGAATCAATGTTTTCAAATGTCTTTTGTATATAGAAACACGCTGCTGTAATCAGCTTGACTTCATATGTGTATAAGCATATGATTCTCTCAATATAAATATTGATTGCTGGGATTCATGGTGATTTTGCTTTCTGGAGCAAAACTTGTAGATTCGTTTTAGCTTCAAATCAATAGCACAGCTTGCTCCGATTAAATAGTAACACACATGTTATCAATAATGCACCCTGCTTACCTAAAACATGTGGGGACTCATCGCATTGCTGCAACGCTCCTCTTTCTCTCATCATGTTTTCTCTTTTAGTGTAAAAGGAGTTTGTACTTTCATAGTGGGATGAGGAGGAGGAGGAGGAGGAGGAGGAGGGCGACTCTGAGAACTTGCAGCTGTTTACAAAATTATAGGCGCTGGGAGGAATGTATTTGCTGCAATTATCATTTGTTCACTTGCAAAGCGATGAAAGAGCCATAATATTTTTCACAGTTAGCTGTGTGTCAGAGTTATTAGGTTTACTTGAGGATGCCGAGCATTTAGGGGCATATTGTTGGAGACTGCAACACTTGCAGGAAATGGATTTTCCAGCAGTAATATTCTCCAGCCGGCGACGCGCTAAGCCGCCCCGTCTTTTGGTTCACGGTCGGTCACGGTCCCGTCTTCTTTCCTAAAATTAAGCGGCGAGGCGACGTCACCGGCAACCTGATGTGTGCTTGCTGTGACGGATGCAACGAGTCAGCCCGGGAAAAAAATATGACCCCGTTTAATGCCTCATCATTATGCTTAAAGAGGCTGTATGCTTCCCCCGATTGAATATATAATTTAAACCGCGAGATCTGTAAGTGGGAGGAAGGTGACGTGCAATTTGTTGTGTTAGTTCCGTTACTGCAGCACCGTGGAGCTGAAAGGAAACAAAAGCTTATGAGGCTTAAAAACAACAGACTCTGAACTGAGAGAAAATCCACATCCACACCAGATGATCTCTATCTCCTGGTGTAAACACTTTGCTCCGACTCTCTGTGGCTCTTCAGCCTCAAAGCCACAGTTCATTTTAAGTCCAATGTGCTTTAGTAAAAAGCTTCACAATCGAAACACGCTTACAATCTGCAGTCTGAATGGTGGAAACACACAAAACAAAAAAACTGAGCGTTTATTGTGTTCGCAGTGTGTCGAGTTTTTGCTTTTAGCATCATCAGTAGGAAATTTATCATCACTTCACCTGGTTGGTGACGTTTTTACGACATAAGAGTATCAACGAGGAGGAAAAACACTTTCCGAAATGCGACTTCAGATAATGGAGCGCAGCCTCGGGGGCCGAATGCATCAGAGGCCCCTGAAACAGACTCGGAAAGAGCCGGGTACCAAACTTTGATAGTTTTATGGCACCGACCGAACTGTTTCGATACCAAGTATGAAAACTGCCTCGTCATTCAGTCATAATTTTTGATACCTAGGCGACGTCAACACCCTAACTTTACAGCATTAAATCTCATCCGCATCTGTGAACAAACTTCTACTTGGACGTGAACAAAATAACTTGGTTTCAACTTATTTCAGACTCATTTCTTGGCCACGTTCTCAGATTGAGCGTCTAACGCAGGGGCGGGCAAACTTTTTGGCTCAAGGGCCACATTGACTTTTAAAATTTGACAGACGGGTCGGGCCAGCACCAGATGCATACATATCAATCATAAACATAAAAAAGGCATCACAGTGTTCATACTTCCATTCACTTTTAGTGGGAGCAGTGTTGTTGATCAGCTTCTCTGTCAGAGCATCGAAGTCTGCTGTTAGTTTTGTTGTGTTCTCAGAACAGATCTGAGGTGTTCATCACTCAGCTGGGATCTGTGAGGTGCTTCGTTGGTGTTCATCACACTAAAAGTCTGTTCACACACAGTAGAGACAAACAACACCAGCATCTTCTGGGACATCTTCTGGATGTTTGGAAATTTGGCTGCTTTAATGAAGCATGAAACTCATCCAGTTTAAGAGAGTTGAACTTCTCCTTGAAGACGGTGACCCCTTCAGGGGTTCCACGGACACAAACTCCTCCATTATCTCAAAATTGTCGTTAATCCCTCTAATAAACATTAAAAGCTGAGCGGTGTCCTTTATGTCATTACTTTCGTCCAGTGCCAAGAAATATCATGGAAATGACTCCGCTTTTTTGTTTCGCCTGCTCGCCAAGTCTTCGTCACCGTCCTGCGTGATGAGCTCATGTTTTCTACCGTGTTCTTCTCTCAGGACACCAGACACCTGCTGTCTCTACCAGCACTCTTTGACAAACTCCCCTTCGGAGAAAGGCTTGATCCTGCAAACGATCTGCCGACCTCCGAGCGGTCGCCGTCCGTTCCCGCGTTGACTGGTTGTTCGCGCAATGAGCATGCTCGGTGGAAAAGTGACGACCGATGTTGTATTCCTTTAAAACTGAAACGGTTTCTTGGTAAATAAGACACACGGCCTTCAACCGGACTTCAGTGAAAAAGTATTTAGTCGTCCGTTCCTTATTAAACACTCGGCGCTCGCTGTCGACTTTTCTTTTCTTTGGCCCGTTCATTGTCGCAGATGTGTTCAGAGCAGCAGCAGAGTAACAACAGAGAGCAGCCCGGCCTCCGCAAAATCAAGTCAATGCATCACTGCGTCTAGTGCACCACCTGGTGGACCGCCAGGTATTACAGGACAAGGTCAAATGAATGCAGTCATAATTATGATATGATTTGATTTGGGCAATTCTGTACCAATCTTCGGCGGGCCGGATTAAAAAGACCAACGGGCCGGATGTGGCCCGCGGGCCGTAGTTTGCCCACCCCTGGTCTAATGACAGCATGTGAAGCGTTTAGGGAACATCAGTAAATCGCAGCGTTGAGCAATAATTTGCATTTTAGGTCTACAAGGGACATCGATTAATCGTCGCAACAGAAAACAATCTGGGTCTGTTTTTTTTCTGCATTATGTTGTGTAAAAAAGACGTTTTCATATCGGACAACCTATACATAGATACTGATATATCTGCGATAGGACAATATCAGCTGATAAAATCTGACAAATGTGGTTTAGTTTGGCAGAACATTATATTTAAATAGAGACTCTTTACTTTACTAACAGAAATAGAAGAAACCATCTAAATATACTAAAGAGATCCATGTCAGAGTTCATGTAATCAATCAATTACACACAAAAAAAACATGTTAAAATGACATTTAAAGACCTTCCTGAAAAATGAGGTAGCTGTTGTGCCACTAATGTTACATTATGTGCGACATTTTCTCATGAATTATTGGTCACGGTGTCGGTTTAATGATGTAAACAACATAAAGAAGATTATAATATATTTTTTTGAAGGTATTGTAAAGGTGTTGCTTCACCTCCGTGGCTATTTTTTTAGGTTGTGGTTTGCGGTGATGTTGCCTCAGATTACGGTGAGCTTTCCTGTCAGTTTGTCACGCCGTATATATATCCACCTTCCACGAAATGCAGAGGCTGCATAGCTCTAACAAACCCCACAGCATCTGTCTCCCAGCCTGTCTCTTTGTCCCTCTGTGGTTGTACCTGCCTGCCTGTCTGTCTGTCTGTCTGTCTGTCGGCCCGTGTTTCATCCGTCTGTCTATTTCGGTCTGCTTATCCATTTGTCGGTTTTTCTCTGCCCGCCTCGCTGTCTGCCTGTCTTTTGTCTTCTGTCTGTCAGTGATGTGAGCCCACTGGTGTATTATTATCATTATTATTATCATTTGTGCCACACAAACACACCCAGTGTGTTAGTATCTCCGGCTTGCAGACAGCTTGCAAACAGAGCTCAGTAAGTGAATTAAGCTGGTCTGGACTGTACTGGAGCTGACACAGGCCGGCTTAGCAAGTACATATAATCACAAACACACAACTTTATACTCACACACAGAGCAGATAAAGAATTGCAGAGTTGACGGATGAACTCCCGCACACACACACACACACACACACACACACACACACACACACACACACACACACACACACACACACTCACTCAGAAACAAAACGTCTTCGACCTCCTTGTTAAAATAACACTCCTGCTTCCACCACTAATGGTGATGCCTCTCTGCTTTTGTCGTCCAGCGCCTGAAGGAGCTGAAGCAGAGAGAGTTTTACCGAGCGCTGGCCTGCAGGAGGCAGAGGAGGCGCAGGGAGGAGAGGAGAGAGGAGCGAGCGCTGAGGAGACTCCATCAGCATGAGGAGAGGAGGACGGGAGCGTGGTGAGTGACGGCCGACACTTCCTCTTGTTGTTTTAACTTGTAGACCGTATATAAAAGTAGACGTTATTTCAGAGTCTGAAAAATGAGGCCGATGTAGAAGTGTCTTCAGCTGCAATACCAGCTAGTGCCACTAGAGGTCGGCTCCAAAAAGCCTCCGGCTCCATAG
The DNA here is from genome assembly GCF_029030835.1 of Brachyistius frenatus. Classification (NCBI taxonomy): domain Eukaryota; kingdom Metazoa; phylum Chordata; class Actinopteri; family Embiotocidae; genus Brachyistius; species Brachyistius frenatus. Next base: position 552,836 of record NW_027210799.1, on the reverse strand, counting down.
ACTCCCATTCAACTTCTCTCATCAAATCCAAAGTGAATAAAATGTGTCCATCAGTTATCTCGGTGTTGTTAGCTAAAGTCACTCCTTCTTATTAGTTTTCTGGAGGTCCATCTGAAAATAATCCCTCATTCATTAGAAAAGAAGATTCAAGAAGACCTGTTTTTGGGGGCGTGTCTGTTTGAGTCAGTTTACAGCTATCAGTGGGTGGGACGTAGTATCGTCAGGTTTCCCATCAGATCAGTCAGATCCACTGCTGGCTCCTCCCCCCAGCTTGTCCAAATATGGTCACTTCCTGCTCCAAACCGAACTAGCAAGATGGCGCCGGCCAAAATCTGAATTCGAGGCTTCATAATGCTCACAAACCGACGGGTGACGTCACTGCTGGCTGCCACTTCGTTTTCTCCCATTTATTATATGTGTGGTGAAATAAGCAGCCACTCTAGAAGAAGTTTATGTTGCGTGACTTATATTTTGTGCAACTTGACATAAAATTAAATCATTTTAACTGTTGAAATGTTGATGGGATTGAAGGACTGTTTGCAATGTGAGCGGTCACTCCTAAAGGATCAAACCCAAAGATGCTCATCACCTGACTACAGCTCTATGGAACATTATAACATCATTCAGCTCATTATTTTGGTTTTATGACCTGCAAAGGTTTTGTTTATTCGCTCTGCTTTCATCAGTGTCATTTCCATTTGGTTTTAGCACCAAAAAAAGTCGGAGAAAAACAGTACGTTTCCTTCTCAGAACCAAACAGGAGACAAAGTTAGAGACAACAAACCTCCGTACAACGCTCATAACAGGAAGCTGAAACTAAAGCAGCTAAATGGAATTCAGCCATCAATACGTGTTTTACTTACAGCCAAGGATGGATTATTTAAAGGGTTCATGAGGCATTGGCCCCGAGCCCAGAGGGTCAAGGGGACCCTGGGTCAGAGCCTCAGTTTGAAGTTATTGGCAATTTGCTTTGATGGAAAGGCAATCAAACAATTGCAAAAAGGCAAAACAACCATAAACAAACACAAAAGGACCAGAAACAGATGCAAAATGATCACAAAAAGTGTTAAAACAACTGCAAGGAGGCTTAAAGTCAATGTGATAAATGACTCCAAATTACCACAAAACATACTGAACAACCAGAAAATGTCCGCAACGAAACAACCACAAAAAAGATGTAAACAACCACAAAAACATACAAAACAACTGCAAGATGTAAAAAAAAATTATAAATTACCCAGAATTACCTCAAAACATACAAAGCAACTACAAAAGATGCAAATGATCAAATAATGGTGCAAAGAGATGTGAAACAACTATAAAAACAAGCAGAAGGCCCACAACAGTAATGTCAAATTTGTGAGAAATGAATCCAAAACATACAAAGAACCAGAATTACCACAAAATAGTGTAAAAAGAAATGTGAAACACCCCAAATAAAAACAAATTTTAAAAAAAAAAGTAAAACGACTGCAAAACATGCAAAAATTTGTGTAAAGTGACTCAAAAATGATTGAAAACAACCCAGAAAAGACAAAAAGATATGAAACAACCATAAAAAGAAGACAAAGTACCACAAAATGACCACAAAAAGATGCTTTTAACTAAGGGGGGGCTCCCGCTCATATGTAGAAGGAGGGGCCTTTTACACGTCTGCGCCGAGGCCCCCAGTGTTTCATAATCCGCCCATGTGAGATGTTCCTACTTTACAGCTGTGTGTCGAAATTGCTGAAAAAAAATTAAAAAAAATCGACATTTCTGTGTGTGTATGTGCTGGTGGGAAGCGCCGACATCTGGGACTTTCAAGTGGGCTGCCAAACAGCTCACGTGATTTGTGTTTATAAAAAAAAAAACCATTTCCTGCAAGACAAACGATAAACAAACCGAGAGGTCCAGAAACAGACGTCGCGGATTTTGGCCACAAACATGTTATGAGGAGGGGTCATCTGGCGAGCTACCAAAAAAAGAAACAGAGAAATTGGTTTCTCAAAATACATGTACGATATCACATGAATGCACAATTGGGATCTCAAAGCTGCGAGTCGCAACCTGAGGACGCCCACACGAAGACAACGTAGCTCTCCGCCAGAAAAATAGTCCCCGAAGACACGATCAAACGCCCGAGACTTTTGAAATCCGTGCATGAAAAGTTATCTACGACTTAAAAAAAAAAAAAAAAAAAAACACTTCATGAACTGACATGTTTATTTCACAGAGCTCCGCGTGAGTAAAAATAAAACGGGAAAAGGGAGATCACTAACTAGCTCCTTGGTTACAATAAGCGTTGGCACGGCAACCGATAAAAGCATCTCGCGCCGTGCTTTTGCGGGGATCTGTTTGCCGCTCGACGGCGAAGCGCCGGAGACCGATCGCGCTGTGGGGGCCGAACCCGCCCGCTCGCACTGCAAGCGGCGTATCAGTATCGGCTGTCATTGCCATTTTCAGATTTGCAACAATGCAGTTTGGCTCCTGGCAACAAAAGGCAGCGAGAGGAGAAGCGTGGCCAAATTGATTTTAAGCTGGATTTCAGCTCTGCTCTCCTCCTTGTCCTCCTCGAACGCTCGTCTTCTTGTTTCCTCTTCACTTGTTTACTCTTTCTAAAAACAATTTGTATCCTCTCGTTTGTTCCCCCAGATTTTCATTTGTTTCTTTTCATTTCGTCCTTTTCTCCTCTTCGACTTTCTCTCTTAATTCGTCTGCTCCTCTTGTCTGTTTTTTTTTCTCCTCTTCTCTCCAATTTAATGTTTTGTTTCGTCCTCGTCTTTCCTCTCGTCCTCTCGCCTTGGTTTCATGTGTCTTCTCTGTCATTTTCTTCTTTTTATCCTTTCTTGTTAATTCCTTTTTATCTTTCCTTTCCTTTCCTTTCCTTTCCTTTCCTTTCCTTTCCTCCTTTCCTTTCCTTTCCTTTCCTTTCCTTTCGTCCTTTCGTCCTTTCCTTTCGTCCTTTCCACCTCTCCCGTCTCCTCTCTTGTATGTTTTCTTTCATTTCTAATCGCTCTTCTATCACTTCTCTCTTCCCATCTCATTTCCTCTTCTTTCTTTCCTTTCGTCCTCTTGGTGTTTTAACTTTTTGTCATCTTTCTCCTTCCCTGTCCTCATCAGCGCTCCGGGTTCTGGTCCCATGTTCCGGTCCACCACCGTGGCGGTCGACCCGGCAGATGAGTCCAGGCCGGACTTTGTGCAGAACTGGGCCGGCATCCATCCGAGCAGCGCCACACTGGGAGCAAGTAAGATCTCTTATCCACTTAAAAGGCGTGTACTCGGCGGCTTAAATAGTTTATGAGTGTGTGTTTGGTTTTGGTGATGAGGGTATCAGTCTGGATATTGAGGGATTAAACGGAGTGTGGTCTGCTGCAGAGACGCGGAAATATCCTTATCGAGAGCAGACTAACGGGAAAAGAAATGGTCTGAAGATGCAAAACACACACACACACACACGAGGAGATGTGGTTTGGGGAAGATGTGGTACATAACACGACAACAGGAAATGGTTCTGGGCAATTATCCACTGAATGAAATATGGCTGTAGGGACTCCGTGACAGTAGCATCTGTAACAAGCAGAATTTCAGACCAAAAACAATAGTTTCCAATGAAGCTGCAGCGATCAGCGGAGTTGCTTTTTAGAGTTCGACGAACTTGAATGCACAGATTCCCGCTGTTTGACCAACTGCAAACCGTCCTGACAGCGCTGACCTTCGTGTGAATGGAAAGCCGGAGACTGGAGAATAAAACAAACTATCATCACCAGTTGTGTCACGCCGACATTTATCATCGCATTTCCACGCTCTGCCGGGGTCTCGGGGGGCCCGGGGGGGGGGGGGGTGTAGGAATTTCAATGTGGGCCCATTCGCACTTGAACCATTTCACAGAGCCAAATAACAATTAAACAATGTTAATATAACGATTCAATGATAACGATAGTTCGAGACCACCTTGTGTATAACCCTTGAGATTTTTAGCATCTTTGCGTATATCTTTAATAAAATTGCGTATATCTTTAATAAAATAAATAGACTATAATTCACGTGCCCTTTTTCGAACCCTCCTCATCACGGCGCATACGACGGGTATCTTTTGCGTAACTCTGCTGCCAATGGCTGTAAAAAAAGAAGAAGAAAATAGCAGTTTGAGAGGAGGAGAGTGGCACCGAGGGCACGCAATTACGTTTCCGATGCAGGTGGTGTGTTTTGGGATTCAGGCGTAAAACGGTTACATTTACATAGCGCTTTCATCCAGGCTTTAAAATTGGCCTCTTTTTCCTCTCACATTCACACATCGATGGCGGCGAGCTGCCGTGCAAGTCGGCAGTACGACCGTCGGAAACAATGCGGGGTTCATTATCTCGCCCGAGATCACGCTGACATGTGGACAGGAGGAACTGTGGGAACCAAACCCTGTGATTAATGCCACTTTTATGACGATACCAATTTTTTTTTTATCTCTACTTTATTTAGTGATGTATTACCTTTCCGATAGACACACCTCTCGGCGTAACGCAGTGCAGCTCAACAGCCCGACATCCTCCAAAATGATGAATCAACACCTCTCGAAATCTGAGCGTTAAAACCTTTGTGGAGGTTGGATTTTTTTTTCTTTGTGGGATTTTACAGATTTAAATGAAGTGTACATACATATGAAAGTGTACATAGAAGCTCGTCTGTGAAAACAGTTCTAAGAATGAGTTTTGGGGTAATACTTTCCAGTTAAATACGTCATTTCATCTGAATGTATTTCTGATACCAGCTCCCTTTAGTCTGTCACAAGTGGAATTTAGAGCGCAAAATAAATGCATCTCTTTTGAGAAATAAAGAAAGCCTAACATGGAGCGTCCCTGCCGTTTCAAAGAAACAATCAATTGTCACCCCGTCTTTTATGAAAATATCTCAGTTGCAAGTTTTCCTTTTTCATTTTAAAGTTGAAACTGACGGAAAACTTCGACAACTCCATTTAAATTCAACCTTCTTCCGAGCGCTAAATGCATTTTTCACATTTAGGAAAGGAAGAGTCATAATTCATTTGAAGGCTTCCCCTCCTAAAGCTCAAACATTTAAACAAAGAGGGTTTTTCTAGAGTGAGGAGAAGCCACATTATGGATTACTTTTAAAGGGTACAAGTCATTTTACTAAAACCTTCACTCAATAAATAATAGTCTGAATCATTCACCACACTGATGTTGTGCTCCTCTGTGGTTTTACAAAGATGGATATTACATGTTGAAATAAACCCTTTAATCTTGTTGTTGGTTTTTTTCCACTCTTTTCCTCTCATTCAGCTCTGTGCTTGTGTTTTTCTTAAGTCCATCCTACGCCCATAAATCATATTCAGATGTGTTAAAAGCAACAAAAGAGTAATGGTGAAGAGCCAGAGCGCTGAATGAATGCATAAGGAGCTTAGTTCATGGGATGTCTTAAAAATGAGTGCTATTCTTCTACATGTATCCCGTCCTACTCCGTTCTTTATAGTCAGGTTAGGCAGATAATCCTGTTATGTTTCGCATGTAAATGTAACCAGTGTCAGCTGCTTTAATCCCTTTCTGCTCTCCCCTCCATCTAGAGCCTCAAACCCCGATGATCCAGCCCTTCCTTCCCCTGGACCCGGCGCTGGAAACCCGACTCCTGGGCAACGCTCAGTGGGCGTACGGCCAAATGGACGCCAGCAACACCTCGACTGCTGCGGCGGGATCCTGCATCCTCAACGAAACCCATCTGGACTACAATCACCTGACGGCCGGCGACATGATGAGCACTGATAACACGAGTATCAACAACGCCACCAAAACCAGACACTTTAACAAGATCCCTTGGGCTCATAATTATTTAAGCAACCCCATTACTCCCAATAACATCACGACGACTGCCGCGGACGGCACGGCTAATGGCTCCATTTTCAACAAAACCTTGGTGACCAGCATCAGCAAGAACGCCGCCGCCGCCTTCGCCAACACGACCAACGTCAGTGTGAACAGGAGCAGAGCAGTTTGCGGCGCCTCCGTCCCCGGCCGAGTCCGTCCCGTGTCCTTCTCGCTGCCCAAAAGGACCTGCGTCCTCCTGCACCAATCAGCGGCCGTCTTCATCCAAGCCGGGCAGGGCTCCGGTTTGTCAGCGAAGCACGAGGAAAGAGCCAAAAGTCTGGGGGAGAAAGTCGCCGATCAGCAGCTCAAATCTCCGGCATCTGCAGACGTGGATGTTGTGGCGGTAGATCGTTTGGATACTGGAAATCAGTGCGGTGCGGACGGTAGACCTGCAACCCGGCACTCTGAGGCTGCAGCCATCATGTCTACCGAGAAGGGACCGGCGGGACTCTCTGGGACCAGCGCCCAGGTTTCTTTATGTAATCGCAATGCGATCGGAGCTGAGGACTCTGTTATCGGTGGGAACGGAGCCCAAATCTCCTTATGTAATGACAATGGGACTGGAGCCCAAGTCGGCAATGAAAGTGGGACTGGAGCTCATTTTTATTTAAACAGCGGGCTACTGGGACAGATTTCTGACAGTGTAAGCACAGCTGCGGCAGAGGATTCGGTACGCAGAGGCAACGAGGTTGATGTGGGCGATCAGACGCCCCAGGAAGAGAAGGATCTGCTTTGCCCTGCAACAAATCAGCCTGGAAAATCAATTGCTGGTGTTTTAAGTGACACCAAAGACTCTTCAGCTCAAACGCAGCCCAAAGAATCAAACTCCTCGCCGTCAAACGGGGCGAAAGACTCGACCTCGGCGCACCCCGCTCGTCCCAAAGAACCGTTTTGTCGCGTCCTAAGCCGAGACGGTAGCAGGGTCCTTCTCTGGCCGACGGAGATGGTCAGCTACACCAAGACGTCGCCCTCCGTCTCCTACAGCGTCAACCCGCTGCTGTACGACTTCAGAGCGCACAACAGGGCCAAGCAAGGGGGTGAGGAAAAGAAAGGAGGGCTGGAGGAAGGGAGGGAGAGAATAAAGCCATCTGTGATCAAACAAGCCAACTGCCAACAGAGGCAGGAAGATTCGGAGGGAGGAAGGGAGGAGAGGATAGATGAAAGGGAAGAGGAGGATGAAGGAGGACGGGCAGGAAATCCTATGGAACCTGTTGCCCGTTGCGGCGGCAGCGACGCAGTTCCGGATCACTCCGGCTGCCACGATGAAAGCGCTTTAAAATCCGATCCTGTTTCCGCAGAATGCCACCGTGCACCGGCGCTCGGCCTTCAGAAAGCAGGGAGGAGGAGGAGGAGGAAGAGGAGAGGAGGGGTGAGGAGGAGAATGAGGAAGAGGGGGAGGAGGAAAAGAGGAGAAGATACGGATAGAAAAGACTCCGAAAGGGGACGAAGAACAATAAGCGCTCTTTGTGGGAATCAGATGTATGAAGGGAGGTTGAAAAGAGAGGGCGCCGCAAAAGAGGAGAGGCGAGAAAAAGAGCTATTAAGTAATCTTGCGGCAAATCGGCCGGTAGGAGGGAGAGAAAAGAGGACGAAGGGAGAGGAGAGGAGGATAAGAGGAGATCAGACGGAGCGAGAGAGGGCAGGTACAAATGACAAGAAGAGAGGAGAGCTATTAAGTAATCTTCCAGTGAATCGGTGTAATCGGTGTAACCAGCTGTGTCTGCAGGTGAAAAGGGAGGCCAGCCAGCATCAATCCCAGCAATCAGCCTCCGGGTGGGGCCGGGGGCTCAGAAAGCTCCTCTGCAGGGGTGCAGCATGTAACTCGGTGATTAGCCCCGTCCCCGGGTCTGTCATAGAGATGCCACGCTGTCCCGCAATTACAGCCGACCCCGCTCAGAATTACAGAGAGACGGGAGTGATGCACAAAAATACACAAGCGGTGAGGCGGGAAGGACAGGGAGATGAGGAGCAAAGGAATCCAAGGAAGATAAGAGGCGTTCAGGGCGCCGGGGAAAACGTGTGCAACCCGGCGATTAGCGGCGTCGCTTTTCCCCGTCGAGACGCAGCAGGAGAGGCGGAAATTTGCCTCGTTCCGAAAGCTCACAGGGAAACAGCGTGCGATCCGGCGATTAGCCTCGTGCCGCCTCCCGCCGGAGAAGCAGCGCGCAGTCAAAGACAAACAATACCCGCGGGACGCGGCGATCCCGTTTCGGGCGCGACCCCGCGCTGCTCGGCACAAACGGACCGGAGAACGGGATCGGCTCGCGTGAGCCTCGCCGGCGACGTGCTTTCGAAGGAAGCGATGTCGACGGGAGCGGCGGCGGCGGCGGCGGGCGGCAAGAGGAAGTGGAGTCCTCCCGAGGACGCGGCCGCGCCGAGGAAGAAACGGAAAAGGGGAAGGAGGCAGACGAGGAGAGCCGCCGCTGTTTTGAGACACGGAGGAGCCGGTGCCGGTTCGACCTCCGACCTCAGCGTGGACGAGGCCCGTCGTAGTCAGGATCACGCAGAGGCTCTCCGACTCCGCGGCAACGGGACACTATCGGACGACAAAACCGCCGACTGCCTCTCAGTTTGCAGGACGACGGGAACGTTCAGCCGCAACGCGACGGGCACGCCCGGTGACTGCTGCTGCGACGGCGCCGCCGATCGCTGCAGACAGATTGCCGTCGGCTCCTCTTCAGGCGAGGAAGAGCTGCGGTCGTGGACAGAGAAAGCTCTCGGTGTCCGTCGCACCTCCGACGCACCGGACGAGGGTCGCGGGGTCGACAAACCCGACGACTCGGCCGTCCGCAACCGACGCGACAAAGACAGTCAGCCAAACGCAGATTCACCGGGTGACGGCGGCGGACGGGGGGCGGAGCTTCACGCCGCTCACCGGAGCGACGAGCCGGACGTACTTCCTAAAGACTCGTTCACCTGTAGCGCCGACGACACGCACGCCGACCGCCGAAGCAACGACGCGCTTAATCACGACCGGATAAAAACCAAACCGCACACAAACAACCTCTCCGATCCCGCGATTGATTACAAAACCTGCGAAGGTGTTCGTCGAAGCGTCGGCGAGGACGTCGACGGCGGTCGGCGCGGTCGTCTCGACGCTGATCGTGTCGCTGATTGCAATCACTGTGCTAATGCTGTTGTCGAATGCGAAGGGGAGGACGTTGCTCAGAGGGACAAGAGAAAGGAGGAGGAGGAGGAGAAACAGATGGAGAGGAAAAGGGTGAAGGAAAAGCAGGAGGAGTGGGAGATGGAGTGGGTGAGGAGGAAGGAGCGGGAGAAGGCGGAGAAGGAAAGGGAGAGGAGGAAGGAGGTGGATTTTGAACATTTCTACCCGGAGAAGAGGCCTCGTTTTGCCCGTCGCCTCCCTCCGCCGTGCATCGCCCTCCACGCTCCTCTCCTCCTCCCGCCGCCGCCGTCGTCCTCCTCCTCCTCCTCCTCTTCCTCCTTCTCCTTCCACCACACCATCATCCAGCATCACCTCTCGCTTCTCCCGCCTCCGTCGCACCTTCCCGTCCCCTCCTACCCTCACCTCCTTCCCTCCTTCTCCCCACATCTCTCTCATCTCGCTCTCAATCCACCTCCTCCTCCTCTTCCTCCCTCTTTCTATGCCTCCTCCCCCATCCCTCTCCTGGACGGCCCCGGTCCGTTTCCCTTAGCAGCAGCGTTTCACCCGGTGCAGAGTCACCACCCGTCTCTGTACCCTCCTCCACATGCAGCGGTTTTACCCTTACAGGTGTTGTTCTGAAAACGTTCACGTAGGAAAAAAAAAAAAAAAAAAAAAAAGGTACATTTCCCCCGTTTTCCACAGAAAAAGTTATCAGCCGGGCGAAAGCAGATTTGAGTGTGTCATCGCCTGCATGCTCGTAGAGAGGATTAAACTCGAGGGAGGACGATTTCAGGAACGCTTAAGCAGAAAAACAGAACCGATCTTTCTTTAAAGCCAAACCTCGGGCAACCTCGTCGCTCCGTCCAAACACACTCCAGCACTGATTCACACGTCGAGGGAGGGGGGGGGTAAATAAAGATGGCTAATTATCTTCATCAGCCGCAATCCTGCTCAAAATGAGCCTCAGGTGTGCAGCCAGCGGGATCGCGGTGGGGACACACAGCTGGGCTCGTTTCTCGAAATCAGTCAACGCTCCTGTTTTGCATTTTGAAACCGATGATTTTGCTCGCGAGGCATGTTGGACATTTTTATGACTTTAAAAAGGACAAATTCCCCCACATTACACTCTCAGACATCTTCGGTCTGCGATACGACTAAACGAGCTTCGACCTCAGTCGTTTCCTTCGTTTCTCTGAGCCGCTCGTTGCTCATAAATAGCCGACGACCTGCACGACTTTTTAGGTTGTCCACAGGCAGGAAGTCTCTTTGCTGCGTCCAAATATGGTCGTATTTACCGCCTGCAGCCCTCTTGTGGTGTTCACGACGGTCTGAACTCTAATTTTTCCGATAATCCTCGAGTTCACGAGTTGTGACGTCGTTTGCTGACGTTTACGGAAAGGTCAGAGGTCACGGAAGTTAATGTTTGGTTGCATGTTCAGCTAATATATTGTAATTTTAGTCGTGTGGAGTTTGTCTTCATAACTTAGATAACAGCCTACATGTGAGGAAAATGCTGACCTTCCCAACGGCGTCATCTTTTCCCTCGGTGCCTTTTGCATATCCTGCTTTACGTTATCACCCCCGTTAGCTTGCTAAATTGTTAGCCTCTGTGGCTTCTAGACGCTGTCCACGTTGCCTAGCAACAGTGGGTATTTTTTTTTTCCAACTTGTAACCACGAGCTCACAACTTCCATTTGAACGCAGCAACTTCGGCAAGTCTTTATTCCCCCGAAGGGACGGTTTTCTAACGTGTTAAAAACACAATCGAGGGGTTTCCTGCTTCACGTTGATACTAAAATAAATACGTCATCTTTTAACAAATATGAAACAAAATTTCTCTGGTTAACTTTCTGTAAAAAAAACCTTCATATTTAATCACTTCATACCTAATAAAACAATTATACTTCCATGTCATGAGATATAATTGAGGACTTCTCATCCTCGCTCAACGAGATCTGGAGCGAAACCCTCCTGAACAGTTGAATTAAACATCACATTAAAGGGGAACTCCACCGATTTTACACATCAAAGTTTGTTTACAGATCTCGGGGAGTTGCCCTCCGGTCACTTGTTTGGGGCTGAAAACTACAACTTTGAAATGGATAAAAATTAAAAAAATTAAAATGGGAGCGTGTGGAGTTACCCGACCGTCGTAGCCCGTCGCTCGTCTCCGATTCAGACCCGAGGCCAAATCAGCCACTACAAGCGTGACCTACCCAAATGTCTTATTGCAGCAATCTGCAGTCAAAGTGCATTGTGGGTAACGTAGGTGCCAGAGGGAGGGGGGAAAAAAGCATGGAATAATAATTCAAAAAATAAAGAGAGATGATATCTCCGGTTCTGCTGCAGCAGTTGTTAAAAAAAACTGTCCATTGTGAGCCTGACGGTGTTAAATATGCTAAATCGGTGAAAGCACTGAAAAGGCGAGCGTAGTAATGGAGCGACGACACGTCCAGAGCGTGCGGAGATAATGTGAACACCAGCCAGTCGGACTAATAGGACATTTTCTGGTTCCGACATGACGTGAATGCAGCATCGACGACTGGAGGCTCAGTACGGAGGCAGCAGTTAGCTGAATGCTAACGAAATGATCTCAGCACAGTATGAAAAACCCAATTTCCTTTAGGATGTGGACGTTAAACAGGAGAATAACGACGCAAGGTTTCCTCAAGCGCAAAGACAAATCTTTGTATCTTCGGTATCTGAAAATGTACATGAAGCAGATGAACGGTTGATGGTTTCCATCCAGAGGGGTGCTGTGGGGAACTGTAGGTCAGTTTATACTTCCTAAATCTGAAACGAAAGATTTCACAAACAAGCCGATCGGTTGATCAAACTCCAGGTTTAGCAGAATTACCGTCCTAATTATTATCAACACAACAAGAAAGTGTTTAAAATCAAGCACACTTAAAGACGTCGAGCTCGTTTGAAGACGATTATTCGATGATTAACTGAATAAAAGAAATCGACAACAAGTCGACAGCGTTGTTCCTGAAGTTATTTTCCAGCTTCCTCGTTTCGCTTTCAGTTCGAGACAGAAAAACCACGTTGATTTGTCGTTTGTTTTGTTTCCGTCCACTGCTCCCTATCAGTTATTGGTGCAGGCCTGCTGATGCCGCCGGAAGATGTGTAAACCTGTGTCTCCTCCGCGGCCGTGCGACTGCCGAACATCAGAGCGAAATGTCCAGTTCAGAAATGAGCCTTTTTTTTTTCTCTCTCTTTTGATTTTGATGAACCGACTTCCTAGCGCGCGACCTTTTCACCCGACGCTTCCAGACTGTCGCTGTTCTGCCTTTATCACGCCGAGGCGACTGCGATAAAAACATCCCCAAAGTGGTGGATAACTTTACATTTAGCGGTGACACCCGGTCAAACACACGCACACGCACACGCACACACACACACACACACACACACACACACACGAGGCGTGTGATTCAGTGACATGCAGCAGGAGATGCGAGGGCTGCTTTGATTGTCAGGTAATCACACAACAAGCATTTTTTGTATTATTTTTTTTTTTTTATTAAAGGTCCCTCCTCCTCTATTGTCGTTCAGCGGCTGCTGGTTGCCGTCTGACAGGTGATTTTCCACTCTGTGGTCGGTGAGTTGAAGTCACATCCCTTCATTCAGACGCGAGGAAGTTCAAAGTGTTTCTCTGCGATCAGCCCCCTCAGGGGGGATTTTTTTTTCCCCCCCCTTTAAAGCCTTGAAGGTTTACAGCTAAAGCTACACAAGAATAAAAAAAATTAAAAAAAGAAGGTGGATGTAGACCCTTTATTTCCTTCTTCAAAATCTCTTTCATTGGCGAGTTCATTATCTCTGGAAATCCGTCACAATTAACCCCGCCGCGTCGCCGCCGACATGCGTGACACCTCCTCGACTTCGCCGGAGGTGTGAATGGAAAAAGGGGGAGCGAGGAGGGAAGAGCGTTGTTTTTCCTCGCAAGCTTCTTCCTCTCGTTTCCTCTGAAGTCGAACATCTGGCCAGCGACCGGCTTCTCGCCGCCGTCGGCTGCAACCACAAACAAAAGAAAAAAAACTAATAACGATACGCATTAAAACTCAACTGCAAAGGGGGCAGTTTTTTGTGGGCGGATCATGACGAGGCCTTTAAGATATATATATATATATATATATATGTATATATATATATATATATATAAATATAAATATATATCAAATCGGCCTTATTGATCCCAGAAACCTCCGACACACCCGGTTTGATTCATCACAGCTCCGGCTTGCATCTTTTGCCCACTCTGCTGTCCTTTTTCCGAGAAGTCATCCGTGAGCAGCTTCCTCACCAGACGGTCGCCGGCGCGTTGGGCACGTCGCCGTGGCGACACTACGCAGCCCAACGGTGACGCTAATGACCGGCGGCGTCATCCCCAAACTATCTCGCAACTTCTTCTTCTTCTTCACAGCACCGAGTGCAAGAAAACATCAGAACCGTATTGTTGTCCTTCGGGAGGAGGCTGGAGGGTGGAGGGGGGTGGAGACCGTATGTTCTCTATGAACGCAGGTTTTTATTTATTATTGTGATAAAAAAAAAAGCGTGTATATTAAAGAAGGAGGCGGAAAAAAAAAAAGCTGTTATTAGATGTATTTTTGTAGCGAACCCCTCAGTTGAATGAGGCACAGTTTTTGTATCATGTACTCCGATGCTATTTTAGCGAGTAAACGACTTGTCCTCTTGTTCAGCTGTTGTACATACTGGATGTACTTTAATCATCAGTTAATGGCTTTTTAAATAAAAAAAAATTTTTAAAAAAAGGGCCACACTTGAGTTTCCTTCAGAGAGCAGTTTTGTCAGAGAAATGTCTTGAGACCTGATAAACTAATATTTAGCTGATTTTTCTTTTTCCTTGTTTGTGTAATCTAATTTCAGCAAACTCATATGCACTGATATTATCCCTGCTAATATAATAGATCTAGTTAAAACCCGTTGAGAAAAACACATTGCTCTGAAAATGGAAATAAACCATTAGACTTGATATCACAGCGTCTTGTTGTCATTTTTTTTTAATTTATTTTTTTTTACTTGCTTTCATTAAAAGTCTGTCATCGATAACTTTTCATGATATTTCACCTGCTTGTGAAATAATAAAGGAAGAAAAGACAAAAAAGAGTCCATCGCTTATTCAGCGAATATTTTGACTGAAAAAGAGATTTAAACCACAAGAAGAAGAAAAAATTAAAAAAAAACACTGCTGTGAACTCGTACAACTCCCTCGGCTGATCAGATGTTTGCTTTGGGACCGAGACCTTGGGTGTGTGTGTGCATGTATGTATGTGTATGTGTGTGTGTGTGTGTGTGTGTGTGTGTGTGTGTGTGTGTGTGTGTGTGTGTGTGTGTGTGTGTGTGTGTGTGTGTATCCAGAAACCCAGAGACAGCTGGGACCATCATGTTCAATGACTAAAATAGCGTCAAAACTCAACATGTTCAACACCTGGGGCTGTGTGAGTGAGTGTGTTACATGTGTACAATATTTCCATCTGTGTGTGTGTGTGTGTGTGTGTGTGTGTGTGTGTGTGTGTGTGTGTGTGTGTGTGTGTGTGTGTGTGTGTGTGTGTGTGTGTGTGTGTGTGTGTGTGTGTGTGTGTGTACTGTATGGAAGTAACAAATGCTGTGAGTGTGACAACTCGAGTTCACTTAATTACCAAATCAACGGTTCGCAGGAATTTTGCTCGGGTGACCTTTAAAAACCAACTAAATAACCTTCTGACATTAGAACTCGTGAGACTGTCAGGGATTAGTTTCACAAAGTGTTCGTGTTTGTGTATTTGTGTGTGCGCGAGATCTCTCGGGCCCCCGAACTCGGCTTCTTCTGGGGGTCTCCGTGATTTGTTCTTTTTGAAAGGTTGCTGGATGTCTCATCTCAAGACGGCCGAGTGAGTCAACGGGCTCCTCGGCGCGCCGGCCGGCAGAACATCACGCTTCGCTTCCTTTCGCTTCGAACCACAGAAACTACTCAGCACACAAGTTTAAAGCAAACCTCAGTCGTGGCTTTCGTTCTGCACTTCACCGGGAGAGGAGAGACAAAGCTCCTCAGCATTAACCAGCCCATGCTCTCGACGGGCCTGACAAAGAAACAAGATACGCTGAAAGATGTATGATATTTACGTACAAAAATATATTCATAATAATTAATGTATCAGAAGCACTCAGACAGATTGCAGAAATATATCTTTAGGACATTGCTGTTGTCCTCTAAGAATATTTAACGAGGAAACAGCTGAAAAAACACCTTGTGCAAATACAGTTCTTAAATTAAAAATATAGCGATTCATTTGGGTTGCCTTGTGTACACACAGTCCTGGACAAACGCTCGATTCTTCCTAAAAATTTTAATTCCATTCTCCAAAGAGCTTCGAAAATGGCTTGGAAAAGATTCATGATACCTCTCGCTGAAGAATAAACGGACGGCGGTGAGTGTTGTCTATTTAAAGCTGCCTCAGACGACACGTGATGTATAACACGTTAGTGACAGGTCAAACTAGGCGGGCAAAAACAACAAAAACCTGACATGGTTTTGTATCCTCGTCAGTGCTTCTCCCTTGTGGCGTTCCTCAGGGCTCTATTCTCGGCCCAGTCCTATTTTCCTTTCACAGGCTCCTCCCATGAGGTTCATTCTTGAACAGATATGGCTCCTCCTTCTCCCGTTACACAGATGATACTCAAATTTACCTGCCATTGAAATGGACAGATTTTATCTCTCTAAAACTATTATTAGACTTTAAGGGTTTTCCATATTTAAAAAAAAAATTGAATTTGATATTTGGACACTAAAAAAACTCAAATCTAGGCTGATCATGAAGTGAGGTCAAATCTAGCTTTTGAGGCTGAGGCTTTTATCTAAAATCAAACCCTTTTCATTGATTATTGATTTTGAAGGTTTTAATATGTTTTTCATTTTTCTACACTTCACTACAGTAATGTCCTGTATGTTGCTGTTAGACCTCCCTCTCACGGTTTTAGTGTATTTAAGGCTGTCCCCTTCAATGCCATGTTAAAACACATCTTTGCCCCGGCTTTTCACTTCGTATGATCATTGCTTTTCTTTAATTGATTTACTTTTATGGTCCTAATGCTTTTATTATTTAGTAATAGTCTTATGGATTCTTTTATTTTGATTGCACAGCACTTTAGTTGAGTTGTTTTTATGTCGCCCGAGGTGATAAGAAAGAAAATAATTGCTGAGCATCGAGGTAAAAACGACAAAACTACTGGTCGACCGTGACAGAAGTTTAGATGGTGAAAAAAAATAAGAAAAGACTTCAACACAGATTCAAGCTACGAAACGTATGGTGCAATCAGACAACAATGTGTGACGGCGTCAAGCATGGCTTTTCTTAATGAAAGCCGGCTCGATGGAAGAAGACGCTGGAATCTCCACTTCTGAAGGGGCAATATGAAATAAAGCCCGACTGGAGTTTTGCTCAAAACGCATGTTGACAAGTCACAATGCTTCTGGGAGAGCGGCCTTTGGACAGATTAGACGAAATTAGAGCTTTTTGTCACGTCGGCTGTGTTCACGGGAGAAAACATGAAGCTTTCAAAAAGGAAAAAGGAACAGCATCCCCGCTGTGAATCTCAGAGGAGGCGCAGCTGTGGATACGGGTCGGCTCCAATAAACACAACTGCACAGACAAATCAAAAGACTCTCTTCTGGAGTGAAGACATGCTGCTCGGTGTCGGAGGTCATCGCTCCTCCGACGGGATAATGAGCCATGAATGGATGACGGGAAAACATCGGAGGAACATCGGCCCGCTATACGAGGTGAGGAAAGTGGAGCCGTTGGCTTCACTGCAGCGACTGCCTTTAAAAAAAAAAGTGCTATTAAAACATTCGCTTAAAGCCCGCCAATATTTGTTATTTATTGAACTCTTTGCTGAAAGTTTCTCCTGTAAAAACGTTTCTACCGGATTTTGTAACCTGGCTGCAGAGACTTGCTCCCATTCAGTCAAACGGAGCGTCAGTGCGATCGACCCGGCCGACGCTTAAAACAAAAACAAAAAAAGCCAAAAACGGAGACGAGTTTGAAGAGTCGCCCGAGGCTACGTGAACTGCTGCTAGCGCGACAGCGAGCGTGTGTCAGATGAAGGTTTGGAAAGCCGCCGTCTGGAGTGGCCGTCACAAAGATTTTAGTTTGACATATTGATGCCGATGGGATTATAACGCTGGGATGCAGCACCACGTAGTTTATTGGACATTTAATGCATTTATAAAATATCTTATTTTATTGTTTTGAAGTAAAAAAAAAACAAACAATAAAGCGAGTGGGACGACGTTACAAGGCTTCGGTGTCACGTCCCGAGTTAATAGCTTTTACAGCCTCTTCTCGTTAGGCACCTTTTTAATTACAGAATTCAATTGTGAGCATTTAATGCAGCTCTCTTCCTGTCGCATGATGTAATCTATCAACAGCTGAGGCTTTTAAAAAGCAGACATATCCAGAGCGGTTTTTTTTATATCCTTATAGGACCTTCACTTGCTTCCTTATAGGTTTATGTGTTTCCTTTAGAGAAAAGGATTTGGGGCAGATGATGACAGTGAGATGTCACTCGGAGGATAAATTCAGAGATTAAATTTACAGACACAAAGGTGCGTCTTGCTTTGCTGAGCAGCTCCAGGGAACATCCAACTTCATAATAGTTTCGTCTTGCACTTTAAGTTTATTGCCGTTTTTGGATGGAGATGTTTATTTTTTGTTTTTTTTGCCAGCAGGTTTATAGGAAATCACAGACAGGCCGGAAGGGTGGTAAATAAATCAAAATGACTGAAATACTGCACTTTAATCTGGTTTTTATACATCTTTTACGTTTTTCTGAGCAATAACTCGTTAATTTTCACAGCAGCCATGAATTATGGCCAAAATGACTTTCAGACATTATCTACGGAGTTTTTGAGAATTTCTTCAGCCAGTAAATGAGCATGTAATCCATCCTCTGTTGGCTGCAGAGATTTTCATGCTTAATTTCTCCAATTGTGAGGATTTAAAACTGAAAGAGACCAAGTTTCACAATGAGCACTTTTAATTATGATAGTCGAATGGATTTTACTTCTAATATTTAGCCTAGTAAATAAGTCCTTGCGAGACCCTCTCCCGTAATATAGTGTTAAAACCGTTGTGGCGTGACTGCATTAACTTCGGGGGCGGGGGGAAGCGGTGGATCGGTGGGACCCTCGAGGCATCGATCTGCGGTGCTCCGGCACACACTCGACGGTTGGTAATGACGAACGTTTCCTCTCGCAGGAAGTCAAGACTCGGAAAGCCCAAAACCACGGGTAAGCAGCAGAAAGCAATAACATTTGTTCTAACAATTTTTGATCACTCCTGGCTGCCGTGCAGAAATGGGTCACGGCTGCCAGAACCGCATCAAACATCTTGTAGTCGTCTGAGTCAGTGGAATCTCTGATGGGCCTTTTTCACCGCGCTGTCAACGCGGCACTCCCGTTTCAAAGCCGACGATGTTTTAGTGCTGAGGAACTAGAAAGTTTTCTTAGCCTTTCCACTTTTCTGCTCACTTATGATGACTGATTGCATCTCATTTCGCGCCCGGAGCTCCTTTTCTCACCGTTGCTCCCGTTTAGGTGAAACAAAAGGTTATTTTGGATTGAATAACTTTCCGCCGTCCAAAAAGTGATCCATTATCTGGTAATCGGCCTGACAACGGCGGCATCGTCTGTGAGCTTAAACAACTTTACGGACTCGTCCAGGGACACGATGTGTGCAGAGAATACAGCAACAGGGTGGAGGAGGCAGCCTTGAGCGCCTCCTCTGCTCAATAACCGAGCGTTTTCGTGCTTTGCTGACCACCGAATTTCTGAGTCTAAAACCCAGTTACACAAGGTCTGGCGAGGATTTAAATTCTGACTTTCAGGGGGTTGCGATTGATTTGACATCGAACCACTGTTCAAAAAAAGAGAAATCAACAGCAGGTTCTTGATTCAGCTGCGATCGACTGATAGCGTTTGACTGAGGAAGTGCCTGAAACAACCCAGGTGGATTTTCTACCAGTTAGAGGAAGTGTTTCCTTTAGAGAAAAGGACTTCGGGGAGAAAATGGAAGACAGAAAAGTATTTGGGATTCCTCTTGTAGTATTGACTACAGACTGTTTGTTAAAGTGGTCTGAAAAATGAGGCCGATGCAGAAGCGCTTTAAGCTGCAATACCACCGAGTGCCACTAGAGGTCAGCTCCAAAAAGCCTTCATAGACTCCCATTCATCTTCTCTAAAAATTAAAATTTGAATTGAATAATTTTGTTCTACAAGTTATCTTGGTGTTGTTACCTAAAGTCGCTCCTTCTTATTTGTTTTCTGGAGGTCCATCTGAAAATAATCCCATCATGAATTTGAAAATAAGCCTCCTTTTTGGGGGCGTGTCTGTTTGATTGACAGGCCTGTGATGCAGTCAGGTTACAGCTATCAGTGGGCGGGACGTAGTATCGTCGTGTTTCCGATCTGATTGAGTCAGATCCACCGCTGGCTCCTCCCCCCAGCTCGTCCAAATATGGTCACACTTCCTGCTCCACACACCAGCCCTTACAGAGTGTTGCATTAAGGGTTGCTGGTAGCCTTGAAGATTCAACCAGCCCTAAAAAGTTACCGAGAAGTTCAGGTTAACCTTCAGCAATTTTTGAGTGCTCAGGTAATGTGTTTTGCTGCCAGAAGTCAAAAATAAAAAAAATAAACAAAATTCCTCCATGTTGTGAAAACATGTCCAAAGCATCTCAAAGAAAACACAAACCGGCAACCGAATCATCTGTCAAACAACCGTGAATTACTGCTGTCACCGGGTGTCACGACGAGCAGCGGAAACAGACAAAAGAGAAAAATGTCTAAAAGGGCGTAAAACGCTGACCGCCTCTGAGGAGCAGACGCAGACAGCGTGCGATTATGTGACTGACAAACTAGACAACTGTGGCATTTATGTTTGGCTTTATTTCATGTTTCACTTTTCTAAGAGAAAAGGCTTCAAGGATGAGTACCCTCGCAGAGAAAAACTTCCCGAGAGAACTCGTCTCATGGACCTTTTAAAGATCAAATTTCTTTTCAAAAATCGCTTTTTTAAAAATGGGGTAATATGATATAATCTTATATTTGTGTCAACGCGGTACAAAGCCCTCCTTGATTTGACATTGAGCTAATGTCTAAAGAAAGAAAAGAATAGCAGGATTTTGGCTCGACCGAGGTGGTTCTTCACGAATCTACCCGTTTATTGATAAATCTGCAAACCGCAATATCCTCCAATACGTCCTTGATTTGATTTTTTTTTTTCACCAGCCGCACACTTGCTCCATTAATGAACAAAACACAGGAAGTAATGAAGCTCTGTTAATACATCAAGCTAAATATTGAATGTTTCATGTTATATAAACATGAAAAGTCAGTCACAAAAAAAAAAAAAAAGTTAAGACCCCCCCAAAGAGGTCAAGGTCCCCGTGAGGCGTTTCATGAACTCATTTTCTTACATGTCAATGACAACTATTTCCCAAAAAAGAAAATTGTGACTTCTAGACGGCGTCCACCTTGTGATTTTACAACTCTCCAAATGTTTGTATGCTCCCCGTATCAAGCTGATAAATGCCTGTACATTATATATTGAGCTGTTCACCTTGGTTCTTTACTTTTCTTTTAATAAATAAGACAGTCAGGCTTTTGGTTTAATAACATTTTATCACATTGCAGGTGTTATTTTGACTGTCAGAACCGTTCGAAGCGGCGCTGATCTTTAACATTTAGAGCGCACAGTACTCCAGCAGCCACTTCTCACGTTTTACACTCCAAACTCTCACTTTATTGTTTTTGCTAGCGTCTCACAGCTGTGAAATGAAGATCTCACAGATTGCCGCGCCGTGAAATAAAAGTAGAAAGCGTGTGTTTTAATCATCGTCCGGTGATGAAACGCTGATGCGCCTCCTGGCCGCGGTTCGCCGCGGGCCGCTGCCAAGCGCCATCGGCGCAGGTGGCGAATCACAGCCGGCCAGCAGCGGAGGAAGTGATTACGGTTCAGGAGCTGAGTGGGATGAACCGAGGCGCCGCACGGCCACTCTGCGGCGCCTCGGCGTCGGCCTCCGAGGTTTCAACCAGATGTGACATTAATGTGCTGATTGTCAGCCTTTTCAATTCCGTCACAGGAAGGTGGACAGGTCTGATTTGTCCCGAGTACTTTATAATATGGTTTAAAGAAACATAGTCGACGCTTTCATCTCCGTCATTCAAAGCCTCTCTGTCACTGTTGCGTCTCTTAAGTGCCGCCAGTGATTTTGCCGTCACAAACTCTTACAGTTAACAGATGAAGGAGCTGTGAAGTCTCGGCATTTTCGCTGGAACAACATCCTTTTAAAGGATTTTTTTTTTTCTCTCCAACAGTCTGGATCTTGATTTGTTAGTTTATAGTCAGGGGTGATGTGTTATTTATTAATGTACCGGTTAGGCTGTGGATCATTTCTGAGGTTGTGGAAACACAACCTTGATACAATAATCAATCATGTATATTTGAATCATTTTAATCTAGAAAGTCAACAATTATTACAGTTTAGTACGTTCGGCCATCATCTGAGGACACTATGCCCCGCCCACCTATAGCAGAAACCTGACTGCACCATAGCCCCGTCAATCACACAAATACGCCCCCAAAGATAGCGCTTTTTGAGGCTTAATATCTACTTTAATGACGGGATTGTTTACAGATTAACCGGCAGAAAATGAATAAAAAGGAGCGACTTAATTGGATGACGCCATAATGACCGGTGTAAAAAATGTATTGACTTTGTATTTCATGAGAGAAGTTGAATGGGAGTCTATGGAGCCAGAGCCATTTTGGAGACGACCCCCCGTGTGGCCCCCGATGGTATCGCGCTTTAATTAAGGGCTTTTAATTTGAAACAGCTACAGGAAATATTGAGTGTGTATTAACAGTGCGATACAGTAACTTTAACAAGGCAAAAAGGGAGCTGCAAACATTTTATTTCCTCACTGCGAGAAAACAAAAGTGGTGGCGCATCATCCTTGAGGGATCTGGAACATTTTTTTAAAGTAAAACACACAAGAAAAAGAAGAAGAAAGACCAAGAAAGTGGTTGTAGAAATACACAATTTTCCAGTGTAGAGTTTCCTTGCGTAGCTACTCAGTTTGTCATTTTTAGGTTTTCATCAATGAGGATGACGAACAAGAACGCCTCTCTTCAGCGAGTCCTTTATACATCATTGATTCATTATTTGATGAAGAAAGCTAAAAATCATTGATGGCAAGTTGCTTTTTAAGCAAAACCGTCCTTAACTGTAAAAGATTTCCTGCTTTTCTCTCGTCTTCAGCTCAAATACAATAGTCACCCGAGAAATGTTACAGTTCTGGTCTTCTGAAAAGCTTCCAACATCTTCTGCGATTTCACTGGTCTTTTTTTCTGCTTTGTTTTTCAGGTTTTAGTATTTTGGATTTTCCCTTTCTGTCTGTTCAAATACAAAAATCGTCTTTTACACTTGGCTTGCTTGCCAGCTCACACACACTGCAACATACAAACTCAAGTTCTCAGACCCCACGGGGACTTTAATGTGTCCAAGCTGATCTGAATATACACAACTCTGAATCAAATACTCTTTACAGCCAAAAAGACGAGTAAGAAATCTGACGCGTGTATATTTATAGACTTCAAAACCACTTTACAGTGTATACGTTCGACCATTAAAAGTGATTTACTTAAAGAAAACAGACTTCTGTATATATAGAAAATGTGTACAGGCTCCACACGCGAACACAAATCCACACGGAGGCTATTTTGGCAGTCAGCTCCTCTTAAAGCCGTAATCCATAGTGATTGAACTGTGACATCCGAGCTAAAGCTTTACAGATGGCGGTGCTGAGCTCTGTCTCTCATTTAACTGTTGTTCATTCATCAGCTTTTTTCCCCCCCTTCAGACCAAAACAACAAATAAACAAAAACAAAAAAACCGATGAAGAAATTTGAGACGAAACTGCATTTCTCCTTCAAGTGTAAAAAAAAAAAGTAATTGCGATGGGATCTTTGGAAAAAGTCAGGAATAGATTTGTGAACAGTGCTCCCCTGAAACATCAGCGAGTGTGACATCTGCGCCGCTCTGAGATGTTAATGATGACTTATAAAATGAATACTCCTCGTCCTCGGCTCCGATTGGCTGAACCCGAGCCATTGTTAAATACCCAATAAACGAACACCTGTGACCGCATAAATGTTAATTTAAATGTTAATGCACCAAAAAGAAGAAGACAACGTGACCCTGACTGGAACAAAAAAAAAAAAAAAAACTTCATGGAAAGGATTCACTTATTTCAGAATGAGAGTTTCATTTATTGAGCGTTTCTGCCCGTTTTGGGTTTTTTTTCTGTTAAAGAAATAACAGCCGGCGTGGTGCAAAGTCTTCACGTCTCCATCTCGGCCTCCCGGGCTTTTATCACTTCAAACATCATCACATTAGCAGTGAAAAGAGGCAGCGTGGATGTATTAATGTCGGGGGTCGTCGTGGAGATGAATTTCTCTTTGTTGCCTCTGAAACGAATGTGATCTGTGTGTCAGGAGCTAAAACAATCATTACACGAGTCCAACAAAGGCGCTCGTCTCCAGTCGTCTGTGGTGCAGCGCCGGCTGTTGATATCACTGATTAGAGGTTTAGCTCTCTTGGACTCTTGGCTGTGGGGGGAATTGCACTCCACCACCACCCCGCCTCCTCCTCCTCCTCCTCCTCCTCAATTACATCAAAACACAGAGCGAGAGAGAGATGTAGGGGGAAGAAGAAGAAAAAGAAAAAAGCAGCGGAGAGAGGAGACTGGAGGAGCAGAAAATTAAAGAATAAGCCACGAGAGGCCACAGTGATTTCAGAAGAGAGTCTTTGTCTTCTTAAAACACCGTTAGCTGCTTTAACTTCACAGTAAAGCTCCTTTTTTTTATTGCTCATATAAAATAGTCAGCAGTTTAATTAATCGGACGAAAGTTGGAATCTTAAATACAAACATATTTACGGGCGCTTTTGTCGACTCGCACGACATTGCAGGGAGTGAAAGACGAGGAGGTGAGGAGCTGCGAAAGCACCGCATGAATGAAAAAAAAATGAGGGAATATGCCCCCCTCGCCCCCACCACGTACCAACATGAAAAGCGTACATGAAGCAGGCAGCGGTACGTACAGTCAGAGAGGTCTTGACGGCAAAATTGCAAAGTGCAAAGTCAGAGTGTGAAGGCTGAGCTGCTGGATCAAAGTGTGTATTTACCTTCAGCTGCAGTGACCCGACTTAAATCCCACCGCACCGCTGAGGAAGGTTTCCACTGTCAGGGAAGTTTTCATTTTAAAAATCAAAAGGTTAAACTCTGTGTAGTTGCCCCCATCCCCTCTCCTTCCTTCCTTCCTTCCTTCCTTCCTCCTCCTCCTCCTCCTCCTCCTCCTCACTCTATTTGATGATGTTTGACACGCCGGAAATTATTAAAATAAACATCAGCCAAAGGTGTTAGACATGAAAGTTTTGGGAGCAGAAGGAATTTAATGTCTATAAAATTGAAGTCTGTACTCAACAAGCTGATTGGAGGATCAACATGAAGTCGATCAGAATGCGTTTTGATAAAATATTAATCCCGGGAGTCATTTTTCAGGCATTAAACAAGAGATTTTTCTCAGATTTATATCACTATAAACTCCTGATCTTTGGGTTATTGACTGTTGTTTTGCACAAACGCGTCGCCTCGGGCTTTGGGAAGTCATTTCTAATTATTTTCTGACTGTTTATAAACAAGAAAAAAAAAAAAACGAATTCCTCATTAATGAAAGAAGCATTAATTGCAGTCTGACATGATTTATGTCCAGACGTCTGAGACGCATTTCAGCAACTGAGTTTGTTTCATGAAAAGTCAGCAGCACCGACCGCAGAGGAACATGAAAAAGGAAAAAGAAAGGGGCACTCCTGTGTTCGGCAAGATTATCCATAGAAAGAAAATGACAAATGATTTGTGCAAACTGAAAAGAAAAAAGAAAAAAACAACACCAGCTTTATGGTAGAAAACACAAAGAAAAACTAATTTAAATGTCTGTAATGTCAAAGCAGATTAATGGAAATTTGAACACAAAGTCAGTGACAACCTGTGCGGTCTCCACCTGCTGATGAAGATGAGATGATCAAATGAAAATTCAGAAAGCAGCTGCTGAATGTCAAACGAGGCTAAAGGCGCTCTCACCGTCGGTTGTACGGCTTCACTGCATGATCACAGTTTTTAATTACAGGAAGAAGAAAAAAAACGCAGAAGATCTGGCAACTCTCCAAAAGAAAGATAAACATATTGGATTATTTTTTTCATTTGACACTCCTTTGAATCATTAAATATCAAACAAGACATAAATTCCTGCCATCAGAGACGGCTATTTTTAACTATACAGGTTGATTTGTTGAATGTTTATAGACATTATTGACATTTTCTTCGCTCTGCTGCAGCAGCCTGACTTTGATCTCTTTCTAAAGACAAGAATATCATTGACAGACAAATCAAATAAAGTTTCAACGTGAGACTTTAACTGTTACAGCTTTAGTTAAAATAGTTTAAATTAGGGATATGATGATATCTGCATATCACAGGCTGATGAAGGCTTTATAAAATGAAATATGTGAACATTTTTGTGCACCTCTGTCTTTGCTTTATGAATCAGAAGTGACCATATTTAGATGAACAGAGGATCTGACTGAGGACTCTGAGGACATTATTCCCACCCACGTATAACCAGAAACCTGACTGCACCCCAGACATGTCAATCAATCCAAACCCAGCTCCCCTTGAGGCCTAATATCTGATTAATGATGTAATTATTTTCAGACGAACCACCAGAGCACCAATCAGAAGGAGGGAATTAACTAATGATGCCACAATGACTTGTGGGAATCATTTATTAACTTAAGAAGTTGACGCTTTTTGAATGGGAGTCTATTGGAGCCAGAGATTTTTGGGGAGCGTTATAGAGGGACACTAATGTGTCTGCGATGTGGAGGAGTCTGAAGCAGAGAGCAGTTACTAATTGCGTCATCCAACCCTGTTAAAGCAGAATGAATCTAATGGTTTTCTTTGAAGGACACCGTAACATGAAAATAATTACAGCCGCTCTACACAACACGTTAAAGTAGTTTTCTTCTTTCGCCCTGTGAGTGTTTACTCAATCAGAGCAATAATGTATTTCCCTACTAGAAAGACTAGTACTACAATTAAACTAAAAAAAATTTTTTTTTAAAAACTTGCACATATTTGTAATCAGTCAATCAGCCAAGAGAACTGGCAAATAATAGCACATCAGATAATTGTAAAAAAAAATCCAATAAGCGTGCATCCAATTTAAATAATAAAAACAAGTCAATAATAAGTGGAAAAAAAGCCCAGAAAATAAGTCCACAGTCTATTTTCTTCACAGAGATTAAAGTGTATTACCGCTATCGCTAAAAACCTGATGAGGAATTAAACAAAAACAAAAAAAGAAATACAAAAATGTTTCCAAATCTTCTAAACACGACTCCAGACTGGCGTGTTTATTTCTGGTTACAACCAACGTCATGGCGAAGTCTGGCAGGAAAAAAAATAATATTTATCTGGTACTTTGCAACAGCTTCTAACGCGATTCAACCAATCAGAGCTGAGAGCCACAACTAACCACTATATCAGAGGGAGTTAATGGCGCGAGGAAGATGGAAGGACGGAGTACGACGGGGCATGAAGAGGAGAACACATTACATTAAGTGGAGGGGGAGGAGGAGGAAGAGGAGGAGGAGGAAAATTGTCAAGGAGAGGAGGGAGCTGGAGGAAGAAAATGGAAAAAAAAAATAAGAAGAAGGAGAAGAAGAAGGAGGAGGAAGAGGAGGAGGAGGAGGAGGAGGAGGAGGAGGAGACGGAGCGTGAGATGTTCTGCTGTCTCCACCAGCAGATGCTGAGGGGTCCAACAGCACACACAGCAGAAACTCTCTCAGTCCACTGCCAGATAAATAGCTTTACACACACACACACACACACACACACACACACACACACACACACACACACACACACACACACACACACACACTCAAAACTAAATAAATAGCTTTATACTCAGCAACAGCCAAAGTGGGTCAGACATCAAAGTAGCCACTCGAAAAGCTGCTGGAGCTGTCGACACACACACACACACACACACACACACACACACACACACACACACACACACACACACACACACACACACACACACACACACAGCGGGCGCATATACACTTGCTTACTCCAAATTGCTACTTGAACTGTCTACACACCGACGCACAAACACATCTGGAGACACACACTTGTGCCTACTCCAAATTGCCACACTCTTCCTCTCTTTCTCCTCTTCTTCTCTCTCTCTCTTTCTCTCTCTCTCTCTCTCTCTCTCTCCTCTTCTTCTCTCTCTCTCTCTTTCTCTCTCTCTCTCTCTCTCTCTCTCTCCACGCACAACCTCTTGCGTCTTGTAAATTACAGCGAGCGGGTGCCATGGCTGACCAAATAGCAGCAATCAGGAAGTCTGAGTGCCGAGGGACAAAGGCTGCCGGCCACTTTAGGCAGATACACACACACTGTCACACACCTTCAGCGACAAGGACGGCGTCCACTTTCCAAGAGCGAGGCTAGAGGAGGTCAAATGACGGAAAGTACAGTATCAACCTGAAGTGAGTGGAAATTCAACTTCCAATTCTCTCATCTCGTGTTTAAGGGCCGGCGGCCGAACTTCGAGACTTTTATGGGAAATTTCTCCGATGCTTTGTCCTATCAAACAACGGGACCCTCACCGATGTGTCATCCCAACATAAAAAAAATATATATATATATATATATATATAGCTAGTGGCGGATCTGACTCGTTCTGATTGGAAACCCAACGATACTACATCCCGCCCACCCAGGTCAGGGCCTGTCAATCAACCCCCTCTCCCCTCCCTCAAAAAATGCTGCCTAATATCTGATTAGCGAGGAATTATTTTCAGATGGACCGTCAGAAAACTAATAAGAAGTAACTTTAGCAAAAGACACCTTAGTAACTTAAATAAATTTACTGATTTCGTATTTGATGAGAGAAGTTGAATGGGAGTCTATGGAGACGGAGGCTTTTTGGAGCCGACCTCTAGTGGCACTCGCTGGTATTGCAGCTGAAGACACTTCTGCATCGGCCTCATTTTTCCGACACGGAAGCTACGAACACTTTTATATTCAGTCTGTGGTTAAACTCGAAACGAGCTGTCCGAGTTGCATGCGTGCAGTCATTTTAGGCTTCTCTATAGCTATATTTCCTCATTAAATGACAACTGAGCAGAGGGTGAGTTTTTATATAAAACTCACCAATTTTAATTGTATTAAGTTGTACATGTATAATTAGGGCCAGAGCCACTTTGAGTGACAGCTGGGTGCCATCAGTTAGTTGCCGAAAGCAATTGATCGGGCAGGAGTGGCGACGGCCAGAGAAGCCAAGAACTGAGCTTCAAAACAGCTTTTCAGGGAAATCTATACGGATGACATCTCAGAGGCTTCGTCCACTCCTGATTTACAGTCTACGGTCGAGACTCTGGCTGCAGCCTTGTGTCTGAAAGTTGAGGAGCAGACCAAAAGCTAAAAAAAAAAAACTCAGACGGACTTTTACATCATGTCTGGCCATAAATCATTAGATATTTTGCCGTCGTTGGATTAAAGTACAGCTTATGTTTGCCTTGAAGTTAATGAACATTTCAGGTTTTAGCTTTTGTGCCATTAATGTCCTCAATATACTACAAACCTACTGATTGAGGTTCATTTCAAAACACAGCAAAGTTAGAATTTAAGGGAAACATAAAATCATAATGTAAGCATAACTCGGATTAACTGTGCGGCTGTAAACATGAATCACAAACATAAACACCAAGTTATCCCTAAACAACCCTCTGTAGTCTCGCCTCTCTGCACATTTCAGAGTTGATGTTTGTTTTTGTTTTTTTTACTTGAAGTCAAACTCTGTGTCGACTCTCCGAGCGCATTTCTGAATTTAGCTCCGGCAAGCAAGCGGCATCGGGCATCCCATAACACAAACGGTGGGTGGGGGAGAAGGGTGGAGGAGGGGAGGGGAGGAGGGGAAGGGGGGGTGATTTATTGTAGCAGACAGCCGGTGTTTTCATTGTCAGGAGGTTGGTAATGGGAGCCAATTGAAGAGCGAAAGAAAACACGGCGTTGCTTTGAGTGTAGAAACTACAGCGAGCAGCGCTGTGGGAACGCGCTGTTCTGTTCTCGTCGCCCCGTCTTCCCTCTTCAGAGCTCAGAGCTCAGCACACCTCCGCAGCATCCGGACGCCGTCTTACAGCTGCCCGACAGCCTCGCACAGGCGCGCTCTTCTGTTTAATTGTGTTCTAGGAAAAAAAATAAACAAAAAAAAGAAGTGAATTCAGTAAAAAAAAAAAACGGGTGCACACGGGTGCAAATAAAACTTTTCTAGGATTTAGTTTTGACTTCTTTTCTCTTCGTTAAAAACGTTTATGAAATAAGTCCAGAAACGCTGCAATTTTTTTGATTTATGTTTGGTGTGCGTTTTCCTCTGCTGCCGGTTGTGTGGTCAGGTTGTGAATTGCGTCCCAGCCGCCAGCTTCTTATCAAAAAAACCTGCCCCCCCCCCCCCACCACCACCACCACCACCACCACCACCACAACATCCTCGCCCTCAGCCGTAAGCCGAGGCTTCCCGCAATTCACCTTTCGGTGGCCCCGCTGGGCGCCGGAGTCGCACTCAGCCGTGAACACACTGTATGACAACTCAATGAATAAAATGAATAAAATGGCTCAAGTAATGACTCCGGTGAGACGGCGGCTCCACTCCAGTGGATTTACCAAAACAGCTAAAACCTGGAGTCGAGAAGGAGTTGGACTGCGACGTTTTAAGCCGGCGAGGTTCGGAGACGAACAAACTTTTCATCACACGGTACACTTCGTCTAGGTGTAAACAAATTAATTATGAAAATGATCGTCATTGAGGTTGGCGGTATTTTGCTCTGAACACGACCAGCAGTGATTTTACGGTATATTGAAAACATTCAGAAAAGAAATTAACTGTTATCAAACTTTTGAAAGGGCGGTTACGGTAATTGTGACCTCTAGTGGCCATAAAAAGTAATGACGGGAGGAAAGAAGGACGTCAGGTGACGTAGCATAAAGAGCGACTCAATCTGATTGGCAACCAGAGGGAAAACTAAGCCCCGCCCACCTATAGGAAAAACCTAACTGCACCACAAGCCTGTCAATCAAACAAACAAGCCCCCAAAACATATTGCTCTTCCAGGCCTAATATCTAATAAATAACACCATTATGACACGTGGAAAAAAAAAAAAATCTATTGACTTTCATAAGACAAGTTGAATGGGAGTCTATAGAGTCACATTAAGACGCACTGCTGAACGTTTCCACTTACTGACAGCTCGCAGACGTAACGCAACGAGAAACGAAGCAAAAGGCAGAGAAGGAGTTTAAAATATTCTAAATAAATCGCTTTGAAAATGGTTCATGAGAAAGGAAATGCATGCAACACGTACTCTGGGAGTCCCTGATGAGTCTGGTGACAAATACTGGATGTAAACATAACTCTGTGCTCTGGTGGTCTCAACAGGGAAGCTTACACGGTGCTGGAAGTGATTATTATTACATAATTGATCCCAGTCAAGTGATTTTGATTCACACAGACCAGCGTCACATGGGCTTTAGAGACCGTACAGCAAAACGGCTTCTTCTCATTTTAAACCCTTCGTTACAATCCAACATGCGTGTTTATTTTATGATAAAATACTAAAAAAAAACAACCTCCATATCGATAACGCCTTCCTCAGTAGTTCCCGTCGTACTGGAGGTTTCACATTTTGAATGCGTCTTGTCGAATGGAACAAACACGTCGCCTCACGACTAACTGCACATTTGACTCGTCCTCACCTCTCGTCACGCGCTCTCTCCTCCGATCATTACGGGCCGAGCGTCAGCGTTTGCTGCACAGCTGTCGCATTGTTGTATTATACATTAGTACAACAATATAACCTGTGGCCACCCCGCCTCCCTCCCCGCCTCCCTCCCCTCCTCCCCCCCGTCGTTCGCCACGCCACTGAAGGCAATAAACCTCACGGTACCCCGGCATTTGCTCGCCTGTGCCATTTTACAGCCTCAGAAATTATGCATTAATACTTCTTATAAGTTGCCGGAGAAGTTTGAAGCGACTTTGTGCTTTCATCAGCAGGATTCAGACCCGGACGGAGGGATCACTGACGGTCCGGTCTTCCACCGCCAGCCTCCCTATACGCTCATACAGCTCCCTGCTTTAGTATGCTGTACGTCCTGCTAAAATAGTCACACAGCGAATGTATAATTTCTATAAATTATTTACGCTAGCCGTCAATCAGCCTAACCCTAACCCTTCAGACTCTCTTTTTCTCCCACTTTCTGACATCTTATTTAGCTGTTGAGCCCGTTAAACTCCTGCTCCTGTAATTTTAGGATGAATTTGAGCTCCGGCCGACAAAAAAAAAAACAACAACAACAAAACAAAAACACTCCCTCCTCTCAAATCTGATGCCTCCTCTTCCTCGTCTATTTTCTCCACCATCACCTTCTGCGCGAACCCTGACCGGCATTGTCACAGTGTTGTCATGACGACAACAAGGAGAATTTTAAGTGTTCCTAATTGGTGCACAGACGTATGATTATTAGTTTATTCCACGCCGTTGAAACGTCTGCGCTCGGTGCCGAGTCGCTGCGCCGCAGCTCCTCCGTGTCTTTTAACACACGGACGACTTTCTTTCTTACTTGTGTTTTCGCACTGAAGTCGCACTTCGGGAAGTATTTCGAGTCAAAGCCAACGGGGAAAAAAAAAAAAAAAATGAGTCGCTGATGAGCCGTGAAATTCTTCTATCCCTTTTGTAATTTTCTTCTACTATTTGAAGTGATGATATTTGTTAAAAGACAGCTGTTGTTGTAATCGCTGCAATTCAGTGGAAAGCTGCTGTAATTTTCTGCATTGATCAGAAGTTGACTTTATGCGTTAGAGTAAAATGTCAACACCTTTATGTCGATATCAGAGATAAAGATCCTGAGAAATTAGATGCATTACCGGTTAAAAAGCTCAGACCCACCGAATCATCAAAGGTTTTTCCATTATTATTACTATTTTCTACAGTAAATGAGAATAATGAAGAAATAGAAACTATAAAATACCACGAATGGAATCATTTAGTGAGAAAAAAAAATAGATTAGATCAGAGCCGACATCAGTGCTTCTTATAGGCCTCGCTCAGGCTGCCGGGCCAAAGCAGATTTGTTTCGTCATCTCTAGATTGAAGTCTGAACAGCAAACCCGACACGCGATGACAACGTCCTTTTCCGAGCGACAGCGTGAGCAGAATCTACGCTAACATTAGCAGAGCTAAAAACAGTCCACGAACGGAAGCTAAAATAAACCGCCTGCTGCCTCTTTCCGTGTCGGGAAGCTGCACCGGCGTAGCTGCGCATTCGTGGTTACCACAGCAACCCACGCGGATAAGCCGGTGACGTCTGGACGCACTAAATCCGACCTGTTCCCGTCCAAACAACAGCGCGGACGGTCCGTCCTTAAAGATCTGATTTGAGAGAATAATCCGATTTGCCTGCAGTGAGAACGCAGCCTTGACATGAGAGTTCAAGCAGCATCACATCACATCTCATCATCGACTGCTGGGTGGACACAAAGAAAGCACGACTGAAGAAGAGCCAGAAGAAGAAGAAGAGAAGTGCTCAAACCAAGAAACATAATAAATGGAAATCTGGGCTTTCATCCAGACTCCAGTTTAGAGTTTATTGTCTGTGTGAGATGCAGGAAAGGTGAATGGAGGGTTTCTGAATGTGTGGTTCTCACAGTGAAGTATGGAGGAGGAGCTGTGTGTGTGTGTGTGTGTGTGTGTGTGTGTGTGTGTGTGTGTGTGTGTGTGTGTGTGTGTGTGTGTGTGTGTGTGTGTGTGTGTGTGTGTGTGTGTGTGTGTGTGTGTGTGTCTGTTGTCCATTTATTCCTTTAATAAAAAAAATAAAAATTCCGCCGGCCAATATTTGCGTTTTTTTGCAAAAATACTCGAAACTGTAAGTAACTTGTGAGAAACTCTGCTGATTTATTTATTTTTTTCCTTCCTTGTATGTTTGTTTTCCAACCTCGTGGGAAAATGTGAGTTTCCAGTCTGAAGTCACCAAGAAGCTTTTCCTTTAACTCGTCATTTTTAAGCAAAATAAAAAAAATCCTTCAGGGGAAAAAATAAATAAATAAATAAATAAAAATCTCTCAAAGCATGCGGGGTGTAAACTCCTGCAGTGACAGTCGCCTCAACAGAGTACAGAGTATCATCGCTGCCACATGACAAGTTTAGTTTTTGAGCAAAGCGCACACGTGTCTCGCTTTTTCTTGACAAGATAAACAAAGAGCAGAAAAAGGCTGTTGTGTCGGGTCCTGCTGCAAAAACCCCAAAAGCTAAAAGCAACAAGTTCACTTTGGAAGTTTGACAAAAGAATTCTGGAAAATGAAAAGTAAGCAAAGCAGAAAAAGGGGCAACTTGCGAAGAAACGACACTTCGTTGTGTCACTTTACCGTTTCAAGTGTCCTTGCAGTGATTTGAAGGTCAACGTGTGCTAAAATATAAACATTTTCCCCGAGTACGTCCAGAACGGACGGCGTTGCGGATTGACAGCGAGGGGAGATTTGATTGTGTGCTTGTCGGGACCGCAGCACATATTTTACATCTCCTACTGTCAGCTACACTGTAAAAGGACGGGAAACGATAAAGTTGTAACGCTTCAGAGCGGAGGGGGGAAAGATAGCAGCGGTTATCCGGTGTTTGCACGTGCTCGAATTTTCCCCCACTGAATATCTCTTACACAGAAATGAACCGGACCCGAGAATGGCAGCACATCAGATTTTCTGCCTCGCAACGCACCAAACCGGCGCTCTTTCCATGGCAACCGTATCAGTGCCTTGTTTGGCAGCCGCCCGCAGTGTACCGACCAAATGACAAATCAACAACGCTGATTCCATCACACTTCCACCGAGACGGCTTTCATTCCCCGTCCCCGTGTGCATGTGTGTTTTCTGTGGGTCTGTCTGGCGAGATATGCCGACTGCAGATCAAGATAGAGCCGGGCAACTAAATCCAGAATGCTAAGTGGGCCTGTGGGATGGAAAAAGGAAAAAGATAACAAAAAAATAAAAATAAAAATAAAATAAAAAATAGAAGTGTGGGTTTGATTTCAGCTTTGACAGGAAGGACACAGTCTGAATCACACCAACTAAATGCATCGGTGTCCTGCCAGCTGGAGGCAAACAAAAGATAGATGCTGTAGTGTACTTACAGTGGAGGAAGAGGAACTCTCATCCTTTATTCAAAAACAAATAATAGTGTAAAAAACATGTAGTTAAATAGTTGACAACATTGATGACCGAATAATGATCTGCTTTAATACGAGGATGTGCAGCTTGTTTGTGTCAGAGATAATGAAACATCTTGGGTTTTGAAGGTCAATTGGATTTAAAAAAAAAAAAAAACATTTTAAGGGAATCATTTGGGTTTTTTTGGTTGCCGGCATTTTCCACAATTTTTTTGTTGTTGTTGATTTGTAAAGTAAATGTATTAATTAATCAAGAATAAATTTAGATAAATTGAAATGTCGGGCAGGTCACAGAATCTGATCATAGACTGAATATAAAAGTGGACGCAGCATTCAGATCTGAAAGTTGAAGTCAATGCAGAGTGCATTTAAGTGCAATACCACCGAGGGCCACTAGGACCAACGTCCAAATATGGTCATTTCTGTCTCCAAAATACCAAGATAGTGACGGCAGTTCGCAAAACTTTAACTTTGCCACACTTTGTTAAAATAAACTGCTTATTTGAAGGGTAAAAGTTCCACGTGGAGCTTCCTGCAGCAGCACTGAAAGTAGTTGATAAGTTAGTTGAAGATTTGCTGATTTCTTTACAATTTCTCTGATTATTGTAAAGTGGAATTTTTACTGAAGAAAAAAAAAAAAGTTTTAGAAGGTCACCTCGAGCTCCGAGGTTTCTTTTTCGTCCTTCATATGATCCAAACAAGTGATCAAAGACATTATCAATAATAGGGAAAAAAAAATCCTTGCAGATTTATTTGAAACATACAGTGAATACGACTTTAATGCAGCCAAATAGCAGAATTTCTTTGGGTTTTTAGTTAGTCAGACGTTAGTCGGATGTTTTTCCACTATATTCTGTCTGTGTAAACACTAAATGATCAATTAAATATTTGAAAAACTAAAAGAAAGAAGAAACAAATGATTACTAGACAGACAATAACCATCAGTGGCAGCTTCAGTCCTAAAATGTGGAGGGAAAGCGGTTATTTTCAGTAGTTTCCAGAAAAGCTGATTCATCATATTACTGAGTCCTCCGAGTCTCCGACATTAAAAAGACGGGGGAAAAAAAACTAAATAACAACAACAATTTCGTTGCAGTGTCAGTGCCGACTCCCCCTGAAATTGACCACTCAGCTCTAACCGGAGCTGTAACTCCTCAGCCGGTGCTCTGGCTGACAATCACAGCAGCAGCTCATTAGTGGAGAAGCTGCTGATGTGAGACGACACCCGGACCATCCTGTTGACTCGGGGAGGGCCCGAGAAGTGAATCGTTAAAACCTCCGGCTGACGGACTGAACAGATGCGTTTCACTCACTGTTCACCGAGCAATTAAATCTCGGGGGGGGGGGGGGGGGGGGTTGGGGGGACCTCCCGGAAACTTTAAAAAGATACCGGTGCTTTAACGCAACCGTAAAAAAAAACGCGCCATAAAAAGTGCTATTGTTTGACGCCGTCGGTTAAATGTGCTTTTAATAGTCTTAGACGAGTCAAGTAAAATGCACGAGGAAGATGGATGTGAGGCCGATTTATAACTCGTTTGCTGTTGGATGTATTGAAAAGTATTCCCCCCACCGGGGGGGGGTGGGGGGGGATTAATGGCAGCGATGTCACATGTGTTTAAGAAAGTCAATAATCATCTCTACAAGCCCGTGAACACGACACACTGAGCACCGCCCTATTTAACAGCCTCATGCAACTCATTTAACTACAGAGCAAGCAAATGTTGATGTAAAAATCAGGCCAGATTTCTATATAACATTATTCATTCACACAAGAATCCATGTAAATACAGATTTATGAGCAGCAAATAGATTGTATTGATATTTCCGAATTGTTAAAGCGCACGGATGAAAAGGACGAGTCGTGATTTTCAAGCAAACGACGTCTCGTTTCAAAAATACATACCTCCTTTTGTTTTTACGGCTGCCCGGTGGCAACACTTTCCTACAACCACAAGGTGGCGGCGATGCACCTGAACGATGTTTGTCAACAGCAATGAAGCAACAACAACAAAAAAGGCAACAAACGACCAACAAACAAAAAGAAAAAAGTAAACAAGGTAAGAGCCAGGCGGAGCTGGCGTGTCATCAGCCTACCGCAACTACGCAGAGATATTTAAAAAGCGACGCGCCGAGCAGACGGTTCATCCATCGACGAGCTAAATGAAGTGAGTTTGGTGTTGGATGAAGTCACGCTTCCTATTGGCTGAGTTTACGTTGAGAGTTTTCCAAAAAAGACTGAGCTCCAGTTTACAGCGTTTCTGCGTCGGTGTCGTCAAAGAACGGTCGAATTAATTTAATTAATATTAAACATATTGTTCTTTAAATATTCATCCCTGATGGGTAATTAGCGTTTCTATTCAACACCTACGACCTCCCTGTTTATGTTCTTTTTGATGAAACTCCCTTGTGAGATTGAAACTCATAATTTTCTGTCTTTTCTTCCGGGAATATTTAAATCTTCAAATTTAAACACGGCGGCCCGCGAACGTCCTGAAGTCCTGCTGCGTCGCACCTCCTGGCAGTTGACTCATAACAAAGACTAATTTAGAAGTTAATTATTTTTTCAGTTGAAGGTCTTTCCTTCCTTGAGATTACATTTTTTTTTTTTTTTTTTTTTTTTTTGGTTGCGGTGTCGCCGGCGGCGACGACGAGGCTGCGGTGTGTTTTCATCTACAAATTCTTGGGCGCCGCGGACGTTTGCCTCACCTCGCAGCCAAATGCTGCCATGGCAACAGTGAGGGTTCAAATCCCTCCTCCTCCTCCTCCAATCTCCACCCCTCTCCTCCTCCAATCTCCTCTCCCAGTGAAACCATTAAATTATCAATCCACAACCCCTTCAGGGTTCATATCTCCGCCTCATCTTTCGCTCGCTCTCTGTCTGTCAATATTTACAGAGTTTCTCATAGACTCTCGCAGGTAATAGTGTCTTATTCCCAAAGCTCGACGCGGTGCAGCCGTGCACACGCACGCACGCACGCACACACACACACACACACACACACACACACACACACACACACACACACACACACACACACAGGTGGTGTGAAATGGCCATTCCATCTAAATGAGTGCTATTCTACTAACTGTCCCCGCTGAATGCTGCAACTGCCTGCCTCCACGTGTGTGTGTGTGTGTGTGTGTGTGTGTGTGTGTGTGTGTGTGTGTGTGTGTGTGTGTGTGTGTGTGTGTGTGTGTGTGTGTGTGTGTGTGTGTGTGTGTGTGTATATTACACTGATAGCTCGCTGTCCCTTCAGGTAATCTCATGGTTGAGAAGAGAGAGAGAGAGAGAGAGAGAGAGTGAGAGAGTGAGTGAGAGATCGCAAAAAAAAAAAAATAGAGATATATTCTTGGAGAGAAATAAGGAGAGACATCGCTGCCGCAATAACCGCAAAGATCAAAAATGACAGTAAATACGTATATTGCTTGTAGATGTATGCGTGTGCAGCTGGCGGGCTGATGGCTCCTCAGTCATATTCACATCTCTGCCCGCTTTCACAGGGCGGTTTTACTGTTTGTTAGTGAATTAGCATCAGTTTAGTTCTACAGAATTAAAAAACACACAGTTTTACAGTCGTGCGAGAGATCAAAACGACTTATTAGAAAGGGTAATTATTGCTGATTTGCAGAAGACCAAAGGAATGCGCGTGATCTAAACCGCACACCCACATGCCTACAGCTGATTAATGCAATGATCACTAATGTGTTGCTATAGCGCTCTCGAAGGGAAGATCTCGGGGAGAGCTTGCAACGGGGATTTGGAGCCATTCGGCATTAAAGGAGAACTCCAATGATCTCGCACATCAAAGCTCCTTCGCAGGTGTCGTGAGGGGCAACAGCACATGAAGAAAAATGTTGTATAAAGCGGCGCAGGGTCTGATAAACAGCCTCGACGCTGGAGTGCCGTCACCATTTCAGTTCAAGTCCAATCACAGGTTAGTACGACACGTGGTATTTGTTGGCTGCGTTTGACTCCGTGATGTAAATTTCCATCTAACGTCTCCAAATGTTTGTTTTTCTTGATATAACCGTCTGATATACCTTCAGAAAAACGTGTCAAATAAGAATTTTCTGTGGCATTGCTAGGGAACGTGGATCTGGAAGAGGTCGGACTCAACACTGCGGCCCCGTTGCGTTTCCCAGATAATAAATCCCACTTCGTGTTCAAACTTCTATAACTCAACCTATAGCGAATAAAACCAAACTCGTGCTCAGTTCCATCAAAGCTTTCAGCTTATTTAGAAAATGTACTTGTTATTGTAAAGAGTTCATTGATGTCAATAGATGCTCATCGACCTGTTGTCCGAGGTGCCTTCAGGTGGCGCTTCACTCGTGCTAACGGCGTGGCAACCGCAAAACGTCAAGACGGTGGAAAGCGAAGAGGAAACGGACATCGAAATCTGACATTTCTGTTCGAGTTCTCCTTTTTACAGCTGAAAGGAAATTATTCTAACGACTACACAAAGTGATTGCTGACGGCTCAAATAATCTCATATCGGGTGATTGTGTGATAATTGGGACAGGCCGACTAAATCCAGAGATTGAAGACGACACTTTTTTTTTTTAAACTGTCCGTCATGAGTTCAACAGTGTTATGAGAGCGCAGCGTTAACGTGGTGAAAGGCTCTTTTCGAGCAGTCGGACCAGCATTTAAAATACGATGCCGTTTTATTGAAACTACGACGATCACTGGATTCGCAAGTGGGTGAGAAGTTGAAACGCTGGCGAAGTCCTCGGTTTCATCTGACGCCGAGGTTATTTTCACATTTCCTCCTTCGGTTGTTCCTTTTCAGTCGTTTTAGTTTGACGACATTACGATCAGATTAAAGAGTTTAATCAGAGAGAATATACTGCGGCGGCCCCCCCTGCTGTACGAGGCGATCCCACCGCCTCGTGATTTGACGCGTCTGACATGACAAGACGAGACGAGGCTCCCGTCCCGCGTCCTTTGGGGCATCATCAAAAACCTCAAAAGTGTATCATTACCCGTCATAACATATTATTCCACGATGCGAGGGCAGAAAACATACTGGTACATTTGTGTGAGCTCCTTTAAAACATATTTGACTTCATAAATTCACGCATAAGCAGATGAAATGCGTTTTTTTTTTTTTTTTTTTCAAATGTGGTAAAACGCCTCCATATGCACGAGTTGTTTGCAGTTAAACACAAACTAACCCCGCAGACTGGTGCACGTTAAAAAAACGCACATGCACTAAAGACAGCCGAGTCTCAGCCACTGCAGCCATGTATGTGGAGACAGAGATGGTGGAGAGAGAAGCTTGTGAAAATGATATCTCAAGATGTTAAATATTTAAATCCCCAATAGTTTCACAGCTGTGCTAGCAGATAGTGAAATCAAACATGCAATATGGTGTGGGCTCACTCTCACACACACGTGTGTATATATATATATATATATATTTTTTTATATGAATATAATATATAATATATAATATATATATATATATATATACAGTGGGTACGGAAAGTATTCAGACCCCTTTAAATTTTTCTCTCTTTGCTTCATTGCAGCCATTTGCTCAAATCAAAAAAGTTCATTTTATTTCTCATTAATGTACACTCAGCACCCCATGTTGACAGAAAAAAACAGAAATGTAGAAATTTGTGCAAATTTATTAAAAAAGAAAAACTGAAATATCACATGGTCATAAGTATTCAGACCCTTTGCTGTGACACTCATATTTAACTCACATGCTGTCCATTTCTTCTGATCCTCCTTGAGATGGTTCTACTCCTTCATTGGAGTCCAGCTGTGTTTAATTAAACTGATTGGACTTGATTAGGAAAGGCACACACCTGTCTATATAAGACCTTACAGCTCACAGTGCATGTCAGAGCAAATGAGAATCATGAGGTCGAAGGAACTGTCCAAGGAGCTCAGAGACAGAGTTGTGGCAAGGCACAGATCTGGCCAAGGTTACAAAATCATTTCTGCAGCACTCAAGGTTCCTAAGAGCACAGTGGCCTCCATAATCCTTAAATGGAAGAAGTTTGGGACGACCAGAACTCTTCCTAGACCTGGCCGTCCAGCCAAACTGAGCAATCGTGGGAGAAGAGCCTTGGTGAGAGAGGTAAAGAAGAACCCAAAGATCACTGTGGCTGAGCTCCAGAGATGCAGTAGGGAGATGGGAGAAAGTTCCACAAAGTCAACTATCACTGCAGCCCTCCACCAGTCGGGGCTTTATGGCAGAGTGGCCCGACCAAGACATATGAAAGCCCGCATAGAGTTTGACAAAAAACACATGAAGGACTCCCAGACTATGAGAAATAAGATTCTCTGGTCTGATGAGACCAAGATTGAACTTTTTGGCGTTAATTCTAAGCGGTATGTGTGGAGAAAACCAGGCACTGCTCATCACCTGCCCAATACAATCCCAACAGTGAAACATGGTGGTGGCAGCATCATGCCATGTTTTTTTTTTTTCAGCTGCAGGGACAGGACGACTGGTTGCAATTGAAGGAAAGATGAATGCGGCCAAGTACAGAGATATCCTGGAAGAAAACCTCTTCCAGAGTGCTCTGGACCTCAGACTGGGCCGAAGGTTCACCTTCCAACAAGACAATGACCCGAAGCACACAGCTAAAATAACAAAGGAGTGGCTTCAGAACAACTCTG
Source organism: Brachyistius frenatus (assembly GCF_029030835.1). Taxonomy (NCBI): domain Eukaryota; kingdom Metazoa; phylum Chordata; class Actinopteri; family Embiotocidae; genus Brachyistius; species Brachyistius frenatus. The sequence goes on along the minus strand of NW_027210799.1, from coordinate 511,832 downwards.
TGACCATTCTTGACTGGCCCAGCCAGAGCCCTGACCTAAACCCAATTGAGCATCTCTGGAGAGACCTGAAAATGTCTGTCCACCAACGTTCACCATCCAACCTGACGGAACTGGAGAGGATCTGCAAGGAAGAATGGCAGAGGATCCCCAAATCCAGGTGTGAAAAGCTTGTTGCATCATTCCCAAGAAGACTCATGGCTGTACGAGCTCAAAAGGGTGCTTCTACTCAATACTGAGCAAAGGGTCTGAATACTTGTGACCATGTGATATTTCAGGTTTTCTTTTTTAATAAATTTGCACAAATTTCTACATTTCTGTTTTTTTCTGTCAACATGGGGTGCTGAGTGTACATTAATGAGAAATAAAATGAACTTTTTTGATTTGAGCAAATGGCTGCAATGAAACAAAGAGTGAAAAATTTAAAGGGTTCTGAATACTTTCCGTACCCACTGTATATATATATATATATATATATACACATACATATACATACACACACACACGCAGAAATTACAGAATGTTTGCATCAGCAGACATTAATGAATATTTACGACTATTGGAAAGACATGACCTACAGAAAGAGAAGAGCTCTCGGCATTGAGAGCCGAGCAGCTGCTGCAAACTTGTGTTGACAAATAAACATTACGAAGACTTAAGGAAAAGTTCATCAAGCGGATTTATGTGGATTTAAAAACAGACCTAAAAACAGACTGTTCTTCTTTGTTTCTTCCTTTTAAGTTCTTCTACTACATTTTATAATCAGGCTCCAGTAATGTGATTCAACTTTCTTTTTTCTTTTTTTTACTGGTTCCTAGGAAATGATGACACAGGCCAGGACCAAAAACATGAGAGCCGACAGTTTGATGAGCGGGAAGTCGACCGTATTGAACATCCGCCTCGTCCGTATTAAAACATGACTGATGACAATTACCGTTTCGCCACCTGAAAAAAAAAAAAAAAAAAAAAAAACACTGAGGCAGCTGTCAAAAAGCAGAGGACAGAGGTATTTTTCAGACCACAGGGAACATGACAAAACCCTCCTGCCAGCTGCATGATGAGCTGTGTGATGTCCTCACTGAGAGAGGTCCAAGTTAATTACATAAGAAATTCGAACATCTCTTTGATGTGGTGTTGTGACACGGCTGAAGGTTTTTTTTTTTGGTGGCAGCAGGTAGCTGCGAGTCTGCAGCAGCAGCGTGACCAGTCAAATCTGCATTAATTAAATGAGCTGCTGCTCCGCTGCCCGCCCGCCTGCCCTGCCAGCAACAAAACAGCTGATGAGCAGAACCCGATCATGGATCAATGCTCAGGCCTCTCTGTAGTGAGGCGGGAACGCGGGCCGGGCCTCTGGACTAAGCCGTGACTGACTTAATTCCAGTTACACGACTGATCAGTTTGACAGCCCTGCAAGGACAAGAAAAAGAGAGTCAAGGGCAAGACCACATATACCCGCTTGGCTCTCTGCGATTAAAGAGTAACTCCGGCGTATCCGCCGTGGAGGGAAAGCTTTGCTGCACTGACCTCTGTAGACTGAACGGTATAAAAGCTGCAGGATTGTCCTCCCCGGGAACAGGAAACCCTCTGAGGGACTCGTGCTCGTGTTCCAGATCGCGAACTCGCACATTAACACTTACCATTAGTGCATAGGAGCGTTGAATCTATGAAAACGCGTCGTACACTGTAAATACCGTGTAGTGCCCTCAAAAATGAGTGTGAAACAATGGCCACCATCTTGGCTACGTAGCGGAAAGAGAGGAACCACCAAATCATAGACTGTATATAAAAGTGGATGTAGCTTCTGGGACTGAAAAGTGAGCCCGATGCAAAAGTGCCTTAAGCTGCAATACCACCGAGGGCCACTAGAGGTTGTCTCCAAAAAAAAGGCTCCAGCTCCATAGACTCCCATTCAACTTCTCTCATCAAATACAAAGTCAATAAAAAAAAAATTTCAAACGTCGTTATGAAGTCACTCCTAACTAGTTTTTTTGCTGGTCTATCTGAAAGTAATTCAATCAATAATTAGATAAATATGGTCACTTCCTGCTCCATAACACCACGATGGCGACGGCCAAAACTCGAGGCTCCAGAAACGGCAGACGTTTTTTGTTGCCGCCTATTTCAAATGTTAGTTATTCCTGTTAGCGTTATTGTGAAGTCAACAGCAGCCTGTCAAAATTCACCCGTTACACAAGTGTACTAACACGTAAGAGGACTGTAGTGAACGAAGGGAAGAACGTGATTTCCCTGAGTTTCCACCACATGAATCAGGTCCTACATGAAGATAAATGGACTCCCCGTAAAGCCCCGGCTCGGCAGGCGGTTGCACCTGTCACAATCATTACATAATCACCCGATCGCAATTTTATTTAAGCAGCCAACAATCATTTTGCATAATCGTTAGAATCGTTTCCGTTCATCTGCATAAAATCAGCTGGATGAAAGCAGCAGAAATCACATATTTCCTTTTCTCTACTTTCATGTCATTTTCCACCATTTAAGGTGTGACTCTTTTGATAATGTCATCTTATTGCGCCTCCTTCTTCTTCTGCGGTTTAATGGCACACAAGTCGATATTTCACCGACTATTAAAATCATTCAGTAAGTTGCAAAGTAAAACACCACAGCCAGAGAAATAAATCTTCTTCCTCATGAGGTGTGGTATAAGTCTGTGATCAGACTTATACCAAAGTGGCATAAAATGAACAGCATGCAGCACTGCTTGGTGAAGTAATCAAGAAAAATTTTAACTGCAAACTACTTTATTCCAACACGGAGATACAGAAGAAATCTTCTGGTCAAAAGCTCCAACGATGGAGTCCAGGCCTTGTTAAGCTTTTAAACAGACGAGGAATTTGAGACGGAGATCCTCAACGACGAGGTCTACCTCAAAACTTTGTTAAGGTCGTTAATATTTTGCACCGTCTTGTGCAAAACCATTAAACTAACCAACACATCCCGTAATGGAAACCATTACAAACCACTGCTAAAACATGCAGTGGAAACATTAGATGAAGAAACCCGCGACAAAACCATTATGCAACCGATCTAATGACTTGAAGGTTTTTTTTTTTTTTTTTAATGGTTTGAAATGTTTCTGTGACCGAGGAGAGAACAAAGATTCATCTAATGGCGTCTCATGTTTTCTTTTTTGGGCTAAAGACGGCTAAAAAGTTAATTGCAGCGCTACAAAATAACTCCTGGAACACAGTGAACGGCACGGATTGACATTTACCGCTCTAAGAGATGCAGAGGTTGACTTTTTCATTTAATTTGCCACCGAGACGACGCAGGAAACGCGTCTACTGTACGTTCAACTCGCCCACTCGTGGCAATAAAGTGAAAGCTCTTATGAGGACGTGACGCAGTTCGTGTGTGTTTTCAAGGTTGTTTTTTTTAGTCCTGAACTTTTTTTTTTTTTTTTTGTGTCTATACATTTGGCTCAAAGATGTTGAACGATACATTTGAGCCATTGACATCCATAAACATCTCGTTTCAAGGCCACAAGCAAGCAACAACCAGCAGTTTGGAATTTGTCCGGCGCCATCTTTGCCGGTTCGGAGCAGGAAGTGACCATATTTGGACGAGATGGGGGAGGAGCCAGCGGTGGATCTGAATCGATCTGATTGGAAGCCCGGCGATACTACCGATAGCTGTAACCTGACTGCACCACAGGGCTGTCAATCAAACAGACACGCCCCCAAAAAACACATCTTTTTGTTTTTATTTCTTCTTTTCTAATGAATGAGGGATTATTTTCAGATGGACCTCCAGAAAACTAATAAGAAGGAGTGACTTTAGCTAACAACACCGAGATAACTGATGGACACATTTTATTCACTTTGGATTTGATGATAGAAGTTGAATGGGAGTCTATGGAGCTGGAGGCTTTTTGGAGCCGACCTCTAGTGGCACTCGCTGGTATTGCAGCTTAAAGGCACTTAGGTTTTGGAAGCTACGTCCGCTTTTACATGCAGTCTATGATCACTAGTAGATAAACCCGATAAATGTAAACCTATTCTTCAAGTTAGAACGACTCCAGCCGATCAGTCATTTGACCAGCTAGTCACTCCTGGTGTTCGCATTAATTCGTAAACAGTTTATGTTGTAATCTTGAATTAAACAGAGGAGGAAATCTTCCTGTTAGATTCATCTTTGACGCACTGCGGAGTAAATGTGTCGATAATGCTGTCGTGTTTATGAGTCTGTGGTGTAACGGTGTTCGACTGATCAACAAATTATAAATGTATTAGTTTTAAATAATCTAAAAAGTCCTACGCATCAGCACTTCCGCTTGTGAGCCGTTGCCTCTTTTTTAAAATCCAATGTAAAGTGAGTTTTAACAGAAGATTTAAAAAATTGTTTTTTGGTCACACAATATTCAATTAAAAAAAAGATTTATTTGTCCTCACAGGAAGACGAAGACACGAAACAAACACACTGTTAATTGGTCTTTAGTCTTCAGCAGGTCTGATGGCAATTACCATTATCCGAAAGGTGATTAAATAATGATGACAAATGAAATAAAGTCAGCACAGCTAATATGGATGTAACTTTCAATGCGGTTGACACACACACACACACACACACACACACACACACACACACACACACACACACACACACACACACACACACACACACAGTCTTTAAACCATCATTGGTTCCCTTCAGACGTAAAATGAGAAACAAACAACGACAAAGACTGCAGGATTTGCAGTTTGCGACCACGTCAACATTTTGGCAGATCATCAATACTTCAGTCATCTTACAATCTCATAATTTCTCCTCTTGAAATCACAACTTTTGGCTCCATTGGACTGGATTTAATTCTCTAAAGAGGAGGTGGGGACATGTAATCCCTGAACTGTCAGTGATTTTAATCCCGCTCAGACCTTGTACGTCCCCCCCCCCACCAAAGAAATAATTACAGAAGCAATTATCTAGCGTGTGGTTTGTTTGTTTTTCAGCAAACTTGCTGCTCCTCCTGTAATTTAAAATCCCTTTGAAAAAGTAACATGCTTGTATTCTCAAGAGGACATCTGCATTTGTTTTCTGCAAGAAGAACCTCGTCTTTTTTTTTTTTTTTTTTTTCTACTTTGTGAAAATGGAGGATAGAAGTATAAATAGAAGTACTACAAATAATTTACTGGCACTTTGCTGTTCGCAGGCAATTGTTACTGAATTATTTCCCATGGAAGAAAACTTAAAATTATGATGATTCTCACGTGTTTTTGTTTTCTCTTATTTATAAATGTTAATTTTTGATGTACGAGTAAATCCTATTGAATTATATCAGAGAATTTTGCGCGTTCAGAGTTGAGTTACGCTTCCAAGACAGCGTCTGTATTGTGAAACTAAACTCCGTTGCAAACGTGTAGTTTATCAGTTATTCATGTTAAATATATATATATATATTCATAATCATTGGTGTGGATGTTAATTTATTCTTTCGTAATTAGAAGCTCAAGGAAAAGCCGAGTGTTTTATAACTTTTTTTAAACATCTTGTGCCGGAGTCTTGCGTTAAGATCGTTTAGTCTCCACGGGCAACAAACAGTTTTATCATTAACCCACCAGTGGTTCATGTTTTTTTTTTTTTTTTAAGTTACAGGCAGCTTTTTTTTTCCACAGCAGTATTTCCACCTCCCCTCCAACTCCCCCGTTTTGCTTTTTGGCTTTCTCTTTTTGTCCTGCTGAACGTCCACTTCTATTACGGACCACATCCTGTAATTTCCACACCGGTTTAAATGCCATCCGGAACAATGAGTTAAATTACTGCGGAGCGCAGTGAACGTTTCATTCGCCCACATCCCCCTCCTCGCCCGCCCCTCCACCCCCTCCTTGTAATGTTAATCCTGTTCGAATGGGGCTTCAAAGATGGTTCTGGTTCAATCCTCCCATCAGACACCGAGCGAGGTGACTTACGGGCCAAACCCGGGGTGCAGGAGACGGCGCCATGACACGTGAATCTATTACTGCAATATTCAAACTACTGCAGAGAAAATGTCTGTCACACTCACACTCACACACACACACACACACACACACACACACACACACACGTGTGAAAGCACACACACACACCCCTCATGTACACACTTGCCCACACACACACACACACACACACACACACACACACACACACAGACAGCTCATTCTCTATTCCACTAGCTTGCCGTCTGGAACTTATCGATGGCCGATCAATACTTTCTGATCGATTGACCCTATCACCATGGCAACCACCATTTAGCCCACTATCTTGGCCCATTCATTATAAAAGCCATTAAGCCCCGTGTGTGTATGCGTGTGAATTATTGCTACCATTAGAGAAGAAAAGAGGCTCCCGCTGTCTGTAAACTATTCTTACAGAATCCCAACAGGAGCAGCTTCCTTCCTGCCCGACGCGGCGCCTCGTTCCCACGTGAACGACACCGAGACGCCGCTTTTATCAGTCGTTTTCTTTACCGTCGGTGAAAGAGTTCAATGTGAACAAACTGTTTGACAAAGTTCCGACTTTTCATTTCACAGTGATTTGTGTTTTTTTTTTTTTTTTCTGCAGATCACCGGTTTGAAGTCAGAAGGTCTGGAGTACTTTTAATTGAATTACGCTCCTTTGTGTTGACGGTGCAACGCTGCTGCAGCCCGGTTAAAAGCTCGAGTTTTTTTTCCCCCCCGGTCCAATACTTTAAGACCATTTTGCATAAAATTCCCCCAAAAGATGATCTTAAAAAAAGAGTTACAGAAATAATTTCCTGCAAAGCCAAAAAGATTTTACAGACAGCATCAATTGTTGATCTTTTATATTTACCTTTTCACCTCACGGCGGCTGTGTGTTTTTACCAAAGGAAAAAAAAAAAAAAAAAAAACACCAAAGTGACCAGAAAATATGAAGCTTCACTCTCCAGGCCCAGAGAGACATGAATAATGAGGCGCACATGCTGTTACACATCGATTACCATCTTGTTAATGCATGTGATTGATTCATTCCACTGTCACTCATGTGTCGGTTGCGGTTAAACCTCCAGGGTTTTTTTTGGTCCGTGGTTGTTTTTTTTTATCCAGATCTGCAAAACAGGAAGTATATTAACATAATCAATGAAGCTGAGCTAATTGGCCCGCTAAAGCTCCTGTCAAATTCTGCCCTGCCACTACAGATCAACGGGAAATCAAACCGCGGCCGGGACTGGATAGCTCGACCTAACACGCAACCTTTAATGTGACCGTCCGGCGGAGTACAGACGGACAAACAGCGGGAATGCTTCAGCGTTCCCCTTCATTATTTCCGCCTTTTCCCCACTTTCCATTTGTGCCAATCCGTCATGTTTTCTTGCTGCCCTGCTAGCAGACGGGCCTGCAGATGTCACAGATGTCAGTCGTTTGGTCCGTCTGTCGTGATTTTGTCCGGAGCAACATGCCCCCCCCCCAAAAAAAAATAAACAGCAGACTGCCATTAAATTTGCTCTAAATATTCGCACTCCCCCAGAGGATGCCGAATATTGTCGGTGACCCTCTGACCCCGAAGGCAATAAGGAGAAAATTTCCACTCGCATGCAAGAAAAAAAATGTCCATATTGTTCTGACATTTACTCAGCACATTCATGTTCAGCTGAGAACGACCTCTTCCCATTTTCAGACGCATCGCGAGCGTCGCTGTAATTTCACCATCATGACAAACCATGTTAAGGCTACAGGAACAGAAAAATTATCATATATATCACTCTTTGCATACATTTTTGATTGATTTTTTTTAAGTTTACAATCAATCAAACTGACCGTTTCAGGCAATTCAGCTATTTAAGCCTCTTTGAGCACCGTTTTATTTTTTATGGAAGACGTATATCTCAGCACTTTTGACAACTGCGGTTTCAGCAACAACCATTTCTACAAACACAGGAACAGAGAGGATGATGATGATAAACTGAATATCTTCAGGAAAATATCTCCTTGACTTTTCGGAAATTTTGTCCAGCAATTTTTTATTTAATTTTCTGCCAATTGTAGAGCAGATAGATTAATAATCGACGGATGAATTAACAATAAAAACAGTCATTAGTTAGCTGGCCTGTAGTAGAAAGAGTTCGCAACAAGTGTGCGAAGAAAGTAATTTGTAGTCATAAAAAAACATACTTTTCTCTGAAGTTGGCGGCGACCAAACTTAAACACAACGAATGAATGGGGATGATGTTGTGTAACGACGTCATGAGGTGATAATATGTCAGATCTATCGGACTGCCAGTTCTTCTAAAACACCAAAATAAACTATGGCTGTAACTTTAAAGAATCTTAACCTGATGCTGCCAAATACTAAATCATTGAAATCAGGTTAAAGGATATTAAATTGTACATGTTCAAACCTGGTTTTGAAAAACTGGCTGTAAATGCTTTGCTCCTAACAAATAGGACTATTTACAGAAAAAAAAAATCCTTTAGAAAATGCCATTTTTTAAATCTAGAAAAAGTATCGGTTAGTTTGTACATCGTGTGTTTGAATTTCTGAATATTTATTTCTGCCAGGGAAGTTATGTTTTTTTTTCAGTGCGGCTGTTTGATTGTTTGTCAGCAGGATTACGGAAAAACTAGTCGCCCAATTTGTGTGAAATTTGGTGGAAGGGTGCAGCATGAACCAAAGAAAAACCCATTAAATTATGGAGTGGATCTGAATCACGGCTCGAGTCCATGAATTATTTGTCCTTCTGGTTACCATTATGCGATACTGTAGGGTATTTGGCATTTGACTCCATATCCCAAATCCACATTCATAGATATCAGTGATACACATCCAACATGTGAGACGCGAGTACTCAGCTTGGCACAACATTATTTAGACATCACTCTAATAGTTTTGGAAATATATCCACACATATACGGTGGCTGCAGTTGCTGATTTACATACCGTAGAAAAGAGGACTGCTGGCCCGCAGAGGTTCGTGTTCTCCAACTGCCCTCTTAGTTTATTTATGTTTTTACTTCACTGAACAATTTCTCCCGTTTTCTGCTGAAATTGTATAATTTTTGTTTTAAACTTCCACAGTTGACCGCCATCACTGTCAACTGAGATTAATGTAAATCTCTTACTTCTGCACATCTCTGCTGTTCAACTCCTGTTAATTAACCGTTGGGCCACATTACACTTTTCATTGAGCTTACCTTTGCACATTACGGTTAATTTAATTACCGTTAATCCATTTTGCACATTACGTTTTTGCACTTTGTCCATTCTGTGATCCTAACTCGATCATTACTCTTGAGCATTTACACGTTTTCTATCTCACTTACTGTGTATTTATATATATATATTCCTTTTATTACATCTTAGGCTCCGTTTTTAATTTTTGCTTATTTATTTCCTCTTTTTTTTCCTAACTGCATGTTCAGCAGCTGTAACAAAGAAATTTCCTTGCGGGGATCAATGAAGTTTTTCTGACTGTGATTCATTATGATTTCTTGTGGTCTATCTTGAAAATGAACATTTTAATCTGCCAGATTAAATAAAGTGTCCGCCACCTGCTGTCATTAACAATGAGAACAACAATAGTTTGTTTTTTATAATTAGAGCTTGATTCTTCCCTTTTTAAACTGGAAATTGTTTTATTTGTATTACATTGTATTGAAGAAGTCTAATGTGCAGCCCAAAGAATTATATAATTTGAGGTATTTACAAATCAGACAATGTGAGAGTCAAAAGATTAACAGCTAAAAATGGAAACACACCTGTTCCCCAAGTTGGACACGAGTCAAGAAAACTTCAAAATAAAAAAGAAACCTCTACAGACAGCGTTTAGGTTGCAGCCTCGCCGCTCGCTCCATGTGAATTGAGCGTTTATGAGCAAACAGAAGTGAGCGGTGTCGACTGGTCAGAGCGTGACATCTCCCAAAAATAGACGCCAAATGGTGACAAAATATTCCCTCGACCCCAAAATGATCCTGTAAGAACAGATTTTTTAAATATCACTTGAAGGCAGGAGTGTGTGATTCAGAGGGGAGGAGGTGGGTGAGTGTGTGTGTGGGGGGGGCTAAGAGGAGGGAAGGAAAAAACAAACAAAAAAAGTTTGGATTAGCCTGACACACACACACACACACACACACACACACACACACACACACACACACACACACCACTTGACTTCTCCTCTTATGCATACTGAATAGTTTCTGATATAAGACACGATGTGTTTATGGGACCCTTGACATGCATAAAAAAAATTAAAAAAAATTGTGTGTGTGTGTGTGTGTGTGTGTGTGTGTGTGTGTGTGTGTGTGTGTGTGTGTGTGTGTGTGTGTGTGTGTGTGTGTGTGTGTGTGTGTGTGTGTGTGTGAGATGGCATTTAGTCTCACCAGCAGATAAGGCCAACTGGACAAGTTGGCAGAGACAGAGGAGAGAGATTATATTAGAGAGAGAGAGTGAGAGCGTGTGTGTGTGTGTGTGTGTGTGTGTGTGTGTGTGTGTGTGTGTGTGTGTGTGTGTGTGTGTGTGTGTGTGTGTGTGTGTGTGTGTGTGTGTGTGTGTGTGTGTCACTGTGGTAGCTTGTCATGCCCAGTTGTCTATGTCCGGCAGATTTCTACTCCCCGTGGGACTCTCACACACACACACAGTGTCCTTCTTGCTGACACTGCTTTTTAATATTTCACTACATGCAGGGCTAGCCATATGCTGCCCTGTCATACACCTACACACACACACACACACACACACACACACACACAGGAGCACTTGCACGTATGCATGCAGCTCGTATTTACCATTACTGCATCCGTGAGACATTTCCTGGAGTTTAAAACTACCACATTTGGACCCGAACCGAAAACTCTCGGTGTAATCCTCGACTCTAACAATTTAAATCTGTGATTCTTCCTATTTATAATGAGATCTGCTCTATTACTATCTTTTTGAGGACATTTTGGAAAAAAAAAAAAAAAGAAGAAAACTAGGACCACCATCCTGATATAACAGTTTGCCTTCCATCTTATACACTCACTCAGCCCAATTAACAGCAAACCAGAGCTTGTAAACACAAGTAAAAAAATATATATATATAAAGATTTACAAGAAGCTCCTCCTGTACTAGAAGAAGAAGAAGAAAAAAAGATTTTGGTAACCTGTCAGCTCATTTCAAGGTTTTGGCAGTGGGTGGGAGAAGTGCTGCCTGCAGTTCTTGCCATAATTTTCTGCAGAAATATCCGACAACGAGCAACAATTCAGACTCGAGTATTTAGGCTCATGAGGATGCCGTCTGTCAAACGCCAACATCAATTTACTTAAAGTCAGAGACTCTGTTTCGGGCTTCATCTTCTATGCACTTGAAGAATCCCAGCTGAATGTTACCGTTCTCATTTTCCCCAATCAAACACAAAGGAAATACCGCCGATTCAGACAACGTCTACACGCCGTTGATTAAGAGGGGAAAAGGGTCCTTTTCTCTCTCCGGGTGTCTCCAGAATTCAAAGCAAGCTGGAAAAAGGAAACGCTTTTACGAAGAAAAACACGCTCACATTGTAGGAGAGAAAACTTCTGGAAAACAGTCACGTAAAGCCTGATAAGACTGAATTAGCGACATAATATGCGAGAGTCCATAATACGAGTTTTATGGAACGACCTTTTAGGACGTGAAACAGCAAATATCTCAACTCCCAGGACGAAAAGTTTGGAGCCGAGAGATTCATCAGGAATATTTTGGCAGCGCACCAGTTGGTGTCTGTCAGCTGTAGCATGCTAAGCAGAGTTATCATGCTTTAAAGCTGGGCTGTGTGATTCTTTAATTGATCATGTAGTTTTACTAAACTTTATTCAAACGAGATGGATGAGTCATCAATGTTGACAAAATAAAAAAAGACTTCTAAAGCAGAAACACTGCTGGCTGCAACGGTTAAATTGATTATAGATATTATATATGTTGCACTTGTCTTAATGAATTTTTTTTTTTCTATTCACTTTAAGCTCGAGAGTAAAAATGTTTTATTTATTTGCTCTTATTGACAACATGCCAGCGTTTGAGTGCCTTAACTGTTACAGGATGAATTATGACCAATGAGGCAACTGTGGATGTTTACGTTTCTGAAAAGTCCATTTTTCATACATTTCTTTTGTTTTCTTACCAAAAACATTCCAAATTTAAAACATTGCATATTCTGAGATTATGTTTTATAGATTATGTTTTCTATGAACATCATCAATAATAATTTTTAAGGATTGCATCTGCAAAACATTCAGTGTCTTACTGTATAATAATCGGCTTGTAGTAAACTAAACGATTATTAAAAAAAAAAAATTGTAGTTTTTGTATATTTAAACAAAGTGTTTTGAGACATTATTTTCTGGACGTGACCAAACTTCAAACCAATAAATAAAAATATTCTTGTTCTGGAGTTTTGAGACTCGCAACTAAATCGTTCCTCTCATTGTCGCTCTCACAATTTTGGTCCACCTCAAGTCACTTCATTTCTACAAAAGCTTTCAAAGCACGATTCAACGAGCGTTCACGCAGCAGCTACGAAGTCTGAACGCCTCTTTAAGAAGCACAGCGCTTCAATATTTTCTTTGATCTACCTCCTCGTGACAATAGTTTTACCGAAAGCCTTTAGAAAGCAAACAGCAGCATTTTGGAGGAAATCTCTTCTTTTTAAAATCGGCAGCTGAAAACCTTTTTTTTTTTTTTTCTTTCAATGAACCAGTCACACATGCTCAGCATAAACCGGTGCATCCAAACACACGTGGACAAAAGAGAAATCAAAAGTGGATAGGCAGTAAAAGCGGAGGTGTAGAAGCAGTGAGGAAAAAGCCAGGAGACCGAACAGAACCTGGATTCATGTGTGTGACGCCGGGAGGAAATTCAGCTCATCTGAAGTTAAACTCCTCATGAGAAGTGCTAACGCTGGAACTAAAAGTTTTAAGCTCATGAGCCAGATGAGGTTGTTTTTTTTTTGTTTTTTCCTTCTGGGATAAATGAATTATTGATATGCGGTCAAGTCAGTATTTAATTATACCAAGAGATGGTGGGAAATCTGTGAGCATAAAACAGAATACCAAAGATATGCAGTGTGTATGTTGGTGCACCTCTTCCCCTCACACCGTGTAAAACAAATTAAACACCGATCGTTTAAGCACTGTTCTGTTTTAACAAAGTGAATCTGATTTCATCATCTGGCAAAATCCATATGTGCAAGAAAAGTAAGCAAACGCTTATTTCGTGAATATAGATTTTTTTTTTAAATTTATTTATTTATTTAATGTACAATAACCACAGTTTAAATCGTTTAATAGGAATCAAAAGAAAAACCTACTGCAAGTCCAAAACACCTCTGAACTTATTGTTGTTAAACACAATATCAGAAATCCAATTGAATTAAAAAGGTCATTTCCACGGTTGAAATAAATTATAGAAACAAAAAAAGATCTCAGAGAGAAATCCAATTTTATACCTTATACTAAAATACCCAGAGTTTCTTGTACACTTCTCCTATTCCGTATCAATTCCTCTTTAGGTCTATAAAATGTTAGAAAAATAGTAAAATTTGTCCAAAAGAGTTCAAACCACAGTTATTCAGTTTACTATTACATAAGATAATGACGTGGTATTGATTTCTCTTTCAAAAACACGACTATTTGAAGCTTATTTTATAATAAATGATGTTGTTTTTTTTCAGATGGACCTCCAGAAAACTAATAAGAAGGAGTGACTTCAGCTAACAACACCGAGATAACTGATGGACACATTTTATTGACTTTGTATTTGATGAGAGAAGTTGAATGGGAGTCTATGGAGCCGGAGGCTTTTTGGAGCCGACCTCTAGTGGCACCAAGTGGTATTACAGCTTTAAGGCACTTCTGCACCGGAACCATTTTTCAGAGCCGGAAGCTACGAACACTTTTATATAGTCAATGGTTTTCAACAGAAAATCACTTTGAATAGATTTTAATGAACACGTAGCGTCTTCTGTCACAGCAGACTTTTTCTGTATTGAACCGAACTGTCATCTTTCCATAACCTTGACTGAGTGGCACCAGTGCCTGAACACAACCATAATAATATTTAAGAAAACTGTAGTCAAGGAAAAAAATAAGTGAATACCAGATATTTTGGCAGAAACCAGATGCAATGTGTCATCTGATGCCTCTAATTGTCAAATGTGATTTGAAGTGAACTAACAAGGTTTACTCATTCTGTCATGGATGATAGACTGAGCTGCTGCATATTAGAGTTATACAACCGTCTTTGCAAGGAAACATGATGGATTGAGATCTCTAAATTGGCTCGACATGTGAATGTGACGGCCACAAAGTCAAATTTTCATGGTGCCCCCACACATGCTTCATACAGCACAGGATGATTTGTCAAGGATGGACAGGTGCGTTTCCCGTTTCCCATAAATCCAACTACCTCTCATCAAAGGCTGAACGGCTGAATAATCTCTGGCACAATGTGGATAAAAAAAAAAAAAAAAATAAAAAGAAAACAGGGAGCAGAGCTCTTATTTAAAAAAAAAAAGCAAAAAAAAAAAGGATGAAAAAAGCAAAAGCAGAAGTTGAAAATAAAACAAGGCTTAAAATACCAAAAGACTGCAAATGTAACTTGGCAGCGTTAACGGGCCTCGTTTATCGAGCTGCTCACACTCGGCTCTCTGCAGCTTTGACTGATGGCTGTAGAAATGATGGAGAAAGGAATTAGAAAACTCCCAGCTTGCCTCCGCTACTCCCGGACCGCCCAAATAAATCATGCAGTCACAGTAAATGACACAAGCTTGTCGTACACTCGACTCCGGTTGGAGACTTTGCCGCCTGTCATGTGCATTTAATCTGATTTTATTTTTATGTTGCTCTCTAATAGCAATGCGACATTGTAAGTGAGTCACCACCAAGAGGGACAATAACAATAATGCCTCCCCTCTGGCTCTCGCTGTCACAGTATCGCCTCCCATCGAGCTGCACCGTTTTTTCGCCCTGCTTAAAATTCAAACATTCGGTCTTGACATACCAGACGCTTCTATTGAAGTGTTAATAAAATTCTAATCAATTTTTTGTGTTTCATTTTTTTTTTTGTTATTTGGAGGCGGCTCTGTCCTGAGTGAAGAGAGTCAAAGGGACCAAAAAAAAAGAAGCTGTAATTTATACAGAGCTGTGAAAATGCGTCGGACCCCCTCCTGTTGTCTTCTATTCTTTCAAACATGAATCCAACATGAAACAAATGCAACCTGGGTAAACAGAAAACACCAGACGTATATGATAATTGGATTTATTGAAGCAAAAAAGGTCATCCAGTACCTACAAACGGTGTGATGTAACAGCGAGTGGTGGCACCTCCAGCAGCAAGCGAGTGCTTTAGATGTCGCCGCAGTGGAATCGGCCCAACGACGTTTTATTTCAGGATTTTCGTGCGAGAGAGTAGAATTTATGTTTTTCGGCACTATAGCCCTGAATCAGTAAAAGCTTCCCGACGACATGATACTACTGCCTCCATGCTTGATCGCTGGTATTATGGTGTAGATATCCTCAGTATTTTGGCATAAAAACAAACAAAATAAGTAAGTGAAAATTTTGCAGCTACCTAAAAGTATCATCAAGTGTTTGTGGCATTCTCGCAATTTAGTTGTTTACACGTGGAAAAAATGGATGAAGAGGCAATAATTCTTCAGATAAATTCATCGTTGTTTTTGGTCTCTTTGATGGGTCAATTTATAGTAATGAGATTAAACAATGACATCATTCGACTCAACACTTTTTCGACTTTTGTCTTCATTTTTGGAAAATAAAAAGCCAAAAATATTAATTTATGAATTTTTTTTCTTGTCCTCTGTTGTACTGAAAACATCCTGAACCGAGACTCCAAAAAAAAACCAAAGTACAAACCGAACTGTGATTTTTGTGCGTTAAGGAACAAAAGTGGTGACAAAGTGGTTGTTATATTTAATTTCAAGCTCAATACGATGCAGAAACTTTCCCATAACTGTATCCTGTCGTATGGCAGAGTGAGACAGAAGTGTTATGGAGCCAGATGGGAGTCTGTCACTTTAAAATCTTCGGCTCTGCCTCCAACAACACTCTGATTTATTTAACGTTGATTTTAAAAATTTAAATTTCCCCCGCTCCATTTAAGGACCTCCGGATCCACGAGATCCTTTTAAGAAACCCAAAAACTTGATTCAGCATTTCATCGTCCAACATCTTGTCCCAAGATGTGTGTACCTGTTTTGTGTGTGTGTGTGTGTGTGTGTGTGTGTGTGTGTGTGTGTGTGTGTGTGTGTGTGTGTGTGTGTGTGTGTGTGTGTGTGTGTGTGTGTGTGTGTGTGCTACATGGTGAGCCTTTGGGAGGCCGGTCCTTACTCCACCAGCTGAATTTACAGTCCATATTTTATCATATTTATCACACTCATAACACTACAGCTAACCTCAGCTGACTTTGATAACTCTGCATGGTACTCATGACTAGGTGTGTGTTTATATGTGTGTGTGTGTGTGTGTGTGTGTGTGTGTGTGTGTGTGTGTGTGTGTGTGTGTGTGTGTGTGTGTGTGTGTGTGTGTGTGTGTGTGTGTGTGTGTGTGTGTAAGACTTAGTTTGACTTTCAGAGCATCTGCTGGGTGCGGACATGGCAGGGGGGCACAGGTGGTATATTGTTTGTACCCACACATACACACACTCGTACACACTGATGAAGCTCACAGATGCTGACCTTGTACGAGGCCAGACTCCTGGACTGTCAGCACTTGTCACACACACACACACACACACACAAACAATACACACACCAAGATGAGGTGCCCATTTACTCAGGGCTTGTCAGAGGCTGACATCCTTTCCCACTGGGGGTATATGTGTGCTGCTGGTGAGGGAAGGCGGCGGTGGGGCGGGGGGGTGGTTGGGTGGGAGGGTCGAGGTGGGAGTATTGATGAATAATGCTGCAGGTAATGAGATGGGTGACGATAGGGACAGAAACGCGAGCAGCCGGGGACTTGTTCATACGTACTTCGCTGTCTTATAACCGGAGATAAGATCTCGCGCTCGGAGCGTGAAGTCAAAGTCACACTCTGCGATCCTTAAAGTGCTCTGGGATAAGCGGTACTTTGTGCACCGTGACAAAACCTCCAGGGCTGAAAATCGATGAGTCGAATCATCTGTCGGAGACCCCCCCTCTCCCCCTCCCTCCCTCCCCCTCTAGTCGATTGAGATTCTGCGAGTTGAGTCAGTTGTTTTTTTGTTTTTTCAGGGTTTGGTACCAGAGGCACCGCAATGCGCTGAGGTTAAGGTTTCGAGTGGTCGGCGGACTCACGCGCCTTGGAGAGACTCGCGTAGAAACCGTAGGGAGAACGGCGAAGGGTGCCGAACCGGTGGTCTGGTGTAGTACCGGAAAAAGTCTGCGGTGACTCAAAGACCACAGACGTGTGTATAAAAGTGAACGTAGCTTCTGGGTCTAAAAAGGGAGGCCAGTGCGTCGGCGCCTTAACATGCAATACCACCGAGGGCCACTAGGGGTTGTCTCCAAAGATGCCCCGGCTCTATAGACTCCCATTCAACTTCTCACAGGAAATACTAATTCAATTAACTTAATAATGGCGTCATCCACTGAAGTCCCTCCTTCTTATTTGTTTTCTGGCAGTCCATCTGAAAATAATTACATCATTAATTAAATATTAGGCCTAAAAAAATTGGTAATGGGGCCCGTGTCAGTTTGATTGACATGCCTACGGTGCAGTCAGGTTTCTGCTATAAGTTGGCGGGGGTGAAGTCCTCTTTTCTTCCCAATTCACCCAAATATGGTCACTTCTAGCTCCAAAATACCGAACTCGTTTATCGAACGGCAGCTCACGAACCGATGGGTGACGTCACTGTCGGTCGCTGTTCAGGTTTAATTCAGAGTAATTAAACCTAATTACTGCTTATGCGGTGTTACAGTTGTGTTTTCCATGTCCTCCATCCACCCTGACCTCCTCCCTGCACTTCAGTTCACATAGTGAGAGATTCATTTTTGTCCAACAACAACAACAACAAAATTTGACCCTCGAGATCTCATCCACTCAGCAAAAACATTTTGCACCACAACATAATAAGAAAGATTATTTATTAATATATAATAGCAGCCTGTTGCAGCAGCTCCCCTCCCCTTGTTATTAGTATTATTAGTATTTTTTAAGCCTTTCTCCTCTTCGGAGTTGTTGTTTTTTTTCTTTCTCTCGTGTTCAGTTAACGGACCGTAATGGACCGTAATTTTTCCACGTTTCTGGATGGGGGCTCTGTTATTGTTTACTCGCGTGATCAGCTGATCGCGCTGAGTCAGCCCCTACTGCTGCTGCCCGGAGCGAGGCCTGAGATCCCCGTTGAACTTCGGAGAAGACGCCGGGGTTGCAGAGCCGGAGCTAAGCTACAGGCGGAAAGGAGGAAATACAAACCAGCGGTACCGGAGATCTTAATGGGGAACGTGAGGTCGTTGGCCAACAAGACGGACGAGCTCGGCGCTGGTAAAGACCCAGCGGGAATACCGGGAGTGCAGCATCATGTGTTTCACCGAGACATGGCTGCACTCACATCTCCCGGACCACAGCGCGGCCGTACCCGGCTTCAGGACTGTTCGGGCGGACGGAGACGTTGTTCGGAGCGGCAAGAAGAAAGTTGGAGGGATTGCAGTCTATGTGAACGAGAGGTGGTGCAATCCCGACCACGTGTGTGTGAAGGAACGTTTCTGTAGCCCGGACATTGAACTGCTAGCCGTGGAGATGCGCCCTTATTATTTACCGAGGGAGTTCACGTCCGCCATTGTTATCGCTGTGTACGTTCCTCCATCAGCTGACGTAGAGGCAGCAGTGGACACCATCCACTCCACGGTGGCTAAACTACAGACTCAGCATCCCGGTGCATTTTTGTTAGTTACTGGAGACTTTAACCAGTCTGGATAAAGTACTGCCAACTTTGCACCAGTATGTTAACTGCCCCACAAGGAACAATAAAACTCTGGACTTACTGTATGCTAATGCCATGGATGCATACAGTACTACTGCCCTTCCCCCCCTTGGTAGATCAGACCACAACCTGGTCCTGCTGACTCCCAGGTATGTCCCCCTGGTGCAGAGGCAACCTGTGACCACCAGGACTGTGAGGAGGTGGACACAGGAGGCTAAAGATGCCCTGCAGGACTGCTTTGAGTCCACGGACTGGGACGTGCTGTGTGGACCACATGGGGAGGACATCAACAGCAGGACAGACTGTATCACAGAATACATTAAATTCTGTGAACACACCACCGTACCATCCCGGACTGTAAAATGCTTCCCCAACAATAAACCGTGGATCACCAGTGACCTGAAGGTGCTTCTTAAGAAGGAGAAAGCAGCTTTCAGGTCTGGGGACAGGGAGGAGCTCAGGAGAGTGCAGCGCCACCTGAAGGAGAAGCTCAGGGAGTGCAAGGACTCCTACAGGAGGAAGCTGGAGGCCAAACTCCAGCAGAACAACGTGAGGGAGGTGTGGACCGGTATGAAGGAGATTACTGGGTTCAATGGGAGAGAGAGAGAGAGGAACAACCAGGGGGAACCTGGAGAGGAACGACCAGGGGGAACCTGGAGAGGTCAAATGAACTAAACTGTTTCTTCAACAGGTTTAGTTCACCGCCCTCATCTGTCTCCTCCACACCTCACACCTCCCAAACACCTCTGCTGCCTCCCCCCCTCCCTCCTCTGCGCCCCCTGGTGAACTGCATAGAGCCCTCAATCTCAAAGGGCTCTTCCTCCATCGACACCTTGACCCCCCCCCCCCAACCCCTCACCCCCCTCTCTGTGACGACTGGCCAGGTTAGGAGACAGCTGGAGAGAATCCACCAGCGCAAGGCTGCAGGACCTGACGGCATCAGCCCCGTGGTCCTGAAGACCTGACGGCATCAGCCCCGGGGTCCTGAAGACCTGCGCCGCCCAGCTGGCTGAGGTCCTACAACACCTCTTCAACCTGAGCCTGAAGCAGGAGGAGGTCCCGGTGCTGTGGAAGACGTCCTGTCTGGTTCCTGTCCCCAAGAAGACGACTCCATCTGGCCTCAACGACTACCGACCGGTTGCCCTCACATCTCATGTGATGAAGGTGCTGGAGAGGCTGGTCTTGGCCCACCTCAGGCCGCTGGTGAAATCTTCTCTGGACCCTCTGCAATTTGCGTACCAGCCTCATGTGGGAGTGGACGACGCCATCATCTACCTGCTGCAACGAGCTCAGTCTCACCTGGATGGAACCGGTGACTCTGTGAGAATCACTTTCTTTGATTTCTCCAGTGCATTCAACACCATCCAACCACTGCTGCTGAGTGAGAAGCTGCGGGTGGTGGGGGTGGACACGTCCACCGTCTCCTGGATCACTGACTACCTGACAGGCAGACCACAGTTTGTCCGTCTGGGCAGTGTGCTGTCTGATATGGTGGTCAGTGGTACTGGAGCTCCTCAGGGAACTGTTCTGTCTCCTTCCTGTTCACCTTCTACACCACTGACTTCCAGAACAACTCAGAGTCCTGCCATCTGCAGAAGTTCTCTGATGACTCTGCAGTGGTCGGCTGTATAAGTGATGGACGGGAGGACGAGTACAGGGCAGTAGTGGAGGACTTTGTGGAGTGGGCGGGAAGAAATCACCTGCTCCTGAACGTGGCCAAGACCAGAGAGATGGTGGTCGACTTCAGGAGGAAGGCGACGGCTCCACAACCGCTGAGAGTTCTGGGAGAGGAGGTGGACATGGTGGAGGAGTACAAGTACCTGGTGTCTCCATGACAACAGACTGAACTGGAAGACCAACATCAACGCTGTCTACAAAAAGGGGATGAGTCGACTCTTTTTCTTGAGGAAACTTCAATCCTTCAATGTGTGCAGCGAGATGTTGGAGATGTTCTACCAGTCTGTTGTGGCCAGTGCTTTGTACTTCGCTGGGGTCTGCTGGGGGAGCAGCATTGGAGCCGGTGACACCAACAGACTTAACAAACTGGTTAAGAAGGCCGGCTCCATCATCGGCTACAAACTGGACAGCCTGGAAAAGGTGGTGGAGAGGAGGACGCTGAACAAACTATTGTCCATATTGGATAATCCTGTCCACCCTCTCCACCTGCTGCAGGGACAGAGGAGGACGTTCTCCAAAAGATTCCTCCAGCTCCGATGTCACAAGGACAGATACAGGAGATCATTCCTGATACAGGAGATCATTCCTGATACAGGAGATCATTCCTCATACAGGAGATCATTCCTGATACAGGAGATCATTCACAGTACAATAAGACTGTTGAATAACTCACCTCTGGCAAAATCCATCACATATATATATATTGACTGTGTTTCTTGGTTTGTTTGTGTATATATATATATATATATATATATATATATATATATATATATATTGACTGTGTTTCTTGGTTTGTTGTATATAATGTATATAGATATATAATGTACTGTATATACTGTGCATTTTATATTTTATATTTATATTTTTTACTGCTATTTACTGCTATTTTATTTTATTGCTTTTCTATTATTATATTATTCTATTCTATTCTATTATATTATTTTATTATTTCTATTATTATCTTATTGCTTCTGTATGCTGCTGTAGCGAAAAAATGTCCCCTCGGGGATTAATAAAGTAACTACCTACCTACCTACCTTGTCTCAAGAAGGTCAAACACAGTCTAGATTTTATGAGTCACAGACGCTGAATAGAAATGACCCTGAACCCAAAATGTGGACTCGGCTTTTTAAAATGCGTTTGTGTATATTTCTCATTACTTTTTTTGGGGGTGCAATTTCAAACATGAACTCGTGCACATAATGTGAGGGGCTGCTTCCCGCTGCGCTCTCCTTTGTACCTCGCTTCGTTTAACTGTGTCGATCTTCCTGAACTCGGTGTCCTATCTGAAAGCCCCTTTATGCCACAAGAGCAACTGACATCATATTTATTGGCCTCGATATAAACCAGACGTGTTAATTACGCTCTCGGTTACAAGCTGGGGTTCAAAATTACAGCACGGCGAGAGGAAAATGGCAGTAAAGTTTGTCTTTGGCAGATAAATCAGTCAGGGTCGGCGAAACACGAACTGACTGTAAAAAAAAAAAAATTAAAAAAAAAACAAGTATCTGAAAGCATCGGTCATATTCAGTCAAACTTTACTTTAGTTAAGTTTGGCTGAATCAGTCAGATCCCGACACATTTCATCTCCTTATCAATTCAAAGTCGAGATGGACATTTCAATCAAAACTACTATTTGAAATTCGCTCTGAACCATTGGATTTTTTTTTTAATTGAATATTCGCAGTGTGCTCTTCTCTTTGTGTTACTTAATGGCGGCTGACAAGCAGCTTTTAGGCGCATTACCGCCACCTGCTGACGGGGGCAACGCATTACAACCAGGCGCCAGTTAATAAACAGAGGAAATAAAGTAGAACGATCGTCACGTGTACTTATTGATTTTGGAGATTATAACAACTATTCAAAATCGTGCCCTAATTGTGATGTATAGCGCAAGTTAGTTTATTAAAAATTCACTTTATGATAAAGCCCTCTTCATTTCAGCTGATGCTCCACTGTGATAAACCACAGAAAACCCTAACTGGTAAGATTCGCTGCAGTCCTCAAGCAGCAGCAGCTCTTCAGAGGAATTGTTCGCCTCCAAAATGTTGCTGTAAAACGTGCCAAGCGAGCGTTTCTAACCCGAAGTGCTCCGTTCGTATTGGATCCTTCAGTGAGACGACTCTCTACCGTTTAATTTGTGCAGCTCTGCATTTTCTCTCGCTGTTAGTTAGAAGTCTGCGCGGCAAAGTGTTTATTTGGCAGCCGGGGTACCTGGAGCACAACAGTTTACAAGGACTGGAAAAAAAAAAAAAAAAAAAAAAGATTTGGCAGGCTTTACTGAGCCGACAGCAACCATTAATTTTTTTTTTTTTTTAAATGCAGTGATTGGTGCGGATATCGATCCCGCAGATCAGCTCCGGATATAAAGCTCTGGGAGCTGCCCAGTACGGCCCCGCTGGCTGACGGAGCTCTGCAGCTCTGATGGAGCAGCTGGAGGTGAAACACCTCGGTCAAGGGCAGTTTGATTGTAGCTGTTGAGGGAGGTTTCTAAAGTGCAATCCAAATCAACTGCTTCCATGAAAACAACGTAAGCAAGCGAAGATAAAACATCATAATAGATTTCATGTTGGGTCTACCGTTGGCAGGACGTTATAATGTTGTTCTGCAGGAATAATCAGGGGTATTAGTTGCTCTGGGGACGACATTTATTTGAAAAAAATATTTGAATAAAATAAATTAAAAAAACACTTCTAGGACAAACTGTACACAAACCCATCTAATATTATTTCTTCCTGTGCCCAGGGTCATACTTTTCAAGAGGAATGTTCCCGTCTGCACTTATTGATATCAAAAGCTACCGAAAAAAGCCACCGAACGGCAACCTTGACTTTCTGCTGGAATGGAAAAAACATGAAAAAAAACACTCAGAACAGAATGAAACTGATAGATATTGATTGATGCACTATTACGACTGCTTGCCCCTCCTCACTGAGAAACCTCTGCTGCTGTCACAAACCCAGCTAGTGTCTGGATGCGAACGAGCGTGGGACGCTGTAAAGCAACAGTCGATGCTCGATTAAGTGCAATTGGCTCGGCGGCTGGACGACCTGCAGCGTATCCTGCGAGTCTTCGTGTGATCAATCGTGATAAAAAAAAAAAAAAACAACAACAACAACACAAGACCTTTTTATATTTGTCATATGTCTTCGTTTCACCCCGTAAAAGAAATTGGATATTGTATTAACTTGCTAATTGTCCGTCCCCGGGCCTCTAAACACTGTAATGCAACCGCAAACACAGCACCATAAAGGTCATTATTTAAACTGTTATATCTTTTTTTTTTTAATTGAAACTATAAATTAGTGCTGAAGCAATTAGTTCTTAATTGATTAGCAGATTAACAGATAATTAGTCACCAGCAAGCATGGTAATCAATTTAATTCATTCATCAAAGGAAATACTTAATATTCATCGTGTGTATTTCCTGCACTCGCACAACTTACTTACCGCACAACTGTTGAGAACTTATTACCTTTGCTGGTTCTTATACTGCTGTAAAAAGTAGTGAAACCAAGTAAGTTGTACTGAATTAGTAACATTAAATTTACTTCAAGTGCCAAAAGTTGAAACATTTATCACGTAAAATGCATATTTTACAACTGGAAATATTATTAGATTCCAATTACTGATCCAATTATGTGTGGAAATCACTTCAATAATACAACTATCAATATATTGCAACAGTATATACGTGACTGGGTAACTTTATAATCTGATTACATGTCAGTTGTTGTATTAACAATCTAAATCAAAATAAAAAATGAAATAAAGCTGTCACATAAATGAAATGGCATTAAATATAATTGGTCAAATAAAGTACAACTACCTCAAAATTGCACTCCACCTCAGTACTTGAGTGAATGTACTGTTCAGTATTTACTGTGTCAGTTAGTAGACGCACAATAAAAGAGAGAAAGAAAGGTGGACCGTGACGATGCATCTGATTTGTTGACAGTGCGTCTTAAAATGCTGCTTAATGGCAATTCATATTGAAATAAAGGGGAAAATAAAAAACATTAAACTTGCTGTCAATCTTGTGTCCGTGCCAGTGGCGTGTACAACTAGTTGATCTTCTTCTCTAACTTCTTCTGTTCAAATTAAAAACAACCTGAATTAATATTAATGTAAAAAACAACAGGAGTTACTCTATTTAGTTTCACACGTTGCAATGCTTTATCCGGACGTAATTTATTACAGAGTCCACTGATTGAAAATGAATTAGATTATTAGACATTCATGTTCCATATGGATAAATGTGCTCAGTGTGATGGCACACAGTAAATCCCGCACACAGCTTCCTGCCCATCAGAGAACAGCTGAAGGAGACGAACCCCGGCGCTGCCGGACGTCTCTCCTCGCTGTGGTGAGCGAGAGGTGGAAAACATTTTGCACACATGGACACCGAGCGGCGCCGCCGAGCGTCAGTTTAACATCTCAATATCCACAGTCCAGCCTCGCGTCCAAATGCGTCATAACTGTGTCTGTCCACAGCGGGGAAAGAAAACAAATCAGTTTCACGATACCGGCTTTATATTTGTAAGATGCCCACGCTCGAGAGGGAAGAAGGAAGTCATGTGACGGAGTGGAAAGACCGAGCGTCAGTGGAAGCTTCAGCCCGGAGATGAAAAGCAAAACTCAAGTTGGTTTAAAGTAACACAAGTAAGTGAACTTACATCACGTAGATGAGTTGGTTGCAAACGCATGCAAAGCAGGGATCCCTCCTATGGACTCCGTGTTTCTTGTTTCCAATCGGGATGCTCTACTGGTACCATTGTTTCTCCGGTGCGCCCTCTGGTGGAGTCCTCCAGTAACACGCGGAGTACGGAGACAAGTATGCGAGCGATAATGTTTTAAAAAGCAAGCACATCTCCAGTCTAAGTTCACCTTGTGTGAATCTCCGAGACGCAGCTGGCTTTGTTGGACAGTCGAAAAGAACAGGTTGAGAAAAATAGCTTTTTCTTTATCGATCATTGTGAAATTAATGCATTTTGCGCAGTGGACCAACATTGCCGTCACATATTTTGCTGTGCGATTGGGTCAATGTCCACCAGACAGAATATCAGAGCTCACGTGTGCCCAAACTGTGTCTTCATGAATTAATCGGATAGTTAATCAGATTCTTGTTATCATTATATAATTTATTGAATTATTATGAGGGATCCTGTTAAATAAAACAACATAAGTCAGCACACCACAGTTCATGAGGGACTAATTTCTGCATGAACAAGAATGTGAAAGAGATTCACAACACACACAAAAAAAAAAACAAAAAAACCCAACAAGAACTAACAAACATAGCAGCTCATTATCAGGCTGCAGAGACTCAGGTTAGTTTAAGACTCTCTTCTTCTCACACTCTTCCCTCCACATCGACCCCGCTGAGTAAGCATGATAAATCCATAGCGAATCCTCCCATGTTCCAAATGCCAAACACATTTATTTATTTTTTTCTTCTCGACGCAATCCATATTTTTGCTCGGCCTTTTTAAAGCCACATCATCCCGACGAAGATGAAGATGCGCAGTGGAAGTTAAGTCCGGTCGCCCGGCTACACGGGGATCCCCCCCCACCCCCCAACATCCGAGCAATCATTTGTGTGCACGACTTTTAAAAAACTACACAGAAGCTGCTTTAAAACAAATATCCGTCAAACATTTGTGGAATTTAAGTTTTCACATTCCTCAATACCTACGCACAATAAAACCATATAAAAAAAATTAAAAAAAACTCACCTAAAGAGATCTGTGCATGAATAAAAAGGAAAAAAAAATAACTATGATCATTTCAACACAACATGCATAAAATTTGTCGTTGCCATGGCAGCACGGTGACACAAACGATGCAGTCATGCCTCTGACTGAAAATGTGCCCCTCTCCATATTGTGGCAGCTTCATCAGACCTCAGAGAGATGAGTTTAGAAGTTATTGATACCAAGAGCATCACATACTGTAATCGATGACCTAATAATCCTGTATTATTTGTATTTCAGCCAGGTCAACTTGTTGTTATTGTGAATATTTGATATAAAAAAAAAAAAAGATAAATAAAAAAAAAAAAAAAAGAAGAAATCAGGAGGAGAAAATAATAGAAAACTATCTGAAATAAGTTGCGTCTTGTTTGCGCTCTCGTGGAGTTCCACTAAAGAAAAGCGTTCTTAACATTCTTCCGATAGCAGCCTCAGATTTGTTCTTTGGTGATGTCACACCTCTGATTACCTGCGACCTGCACGGCTGTCGCGGCGTGGTACTCCAACTGTGATCGCTCAGCAGCCATTAGCAGCTGCGGCGACATGCGAGCGCTCGTGGAAGTGGCCGCTTCTCTCTTTTGCGACTGTTCAATTAGCAGAATTTGCATATTTGCACCTACATCTGAAAGATTTAACACCAAAGACGCCTCGCAAAATGTCGAAATGCTTCGGCGTGTCTCTTTCCTCGCAGTCGAGAAATTACTCAAGTTGTTAATGTGTGCTTAGAAACGTATTAGCAAGTTACATAAGTACCTTCGCAGTAAGTGCAAAGTCCCGTCCTTATAATCTAAAATGGTTACAATCAATACTTTTATAATACTCAGACTAAGAAACTAAGAAAAATCTAATTTCTCTGCAGCAGTCTGACAGACATGACTTTTGTCAGTGCCGGGATCAGCTGGTTGTTATCACATACTTCATGTATACACGCTATATTATTCGTGCCATCAATAATCAGATTTCAGGCCAGACTTGTCTACGGTGCAGTCAGGTTGGTCGGGTACAGGTGGACCTAAATACCCGACTTCAGGCTTAAAACGGTTCGCAAACCAATGGGTGACATCACAGGGGGTGTTGCTGATTGGTTCATACAATATTTCTTCCAAAACCCATTTGGTCAGTATCAAAAGAATCAGTGTAAAGTTGGGGTCACATTTCATGAGTTGCATCCAGCTCTGACCTTTCTCCCTTTTAACTTTTCACATGGTTTCATTTCAGTAAAAAAAGTTCAAACGATAAGATATCTCGGCAAAACAAATCAAAGATTAGAAAAAGAATCCAAGAACTGAAAACGGATTTGAGGATCAGAACTTTGTTTTTCTTCTTTTCTCTCTCCAATAATCACCAGATGACCTCTCGGGTTTATGTGCCATCCCTGAGATATAAAGGACCGGCTCCACCTGCAGCAGCAACACTAACATGCTGCTGACACACTGACGCTTCACTAATAATAATCTAATAATGTCATATATGATCATCTGGGTTTTCCCTACCATTGTATTATTTTTATGTCAGACAGTACACTTTTTAAATAAATATGGTAATGATGATAGTCTGTAATTATGTTTAAAAAAAAAAAAAAAAAAGCATAATTTTCTGTCAAATAAGTGAAAACACACTGTTTAAATATCAATTAACACAACAGCAAGACAAGGGGACAGACAGGTAGACAGAGGGTGCTTTCTGACTTACATTACTCCACGTTGAAGTCCATTTTCTTTCCCTTCACGGAGGCAGGAAGTAGTAAATATCCACATCAAACAATCCTCCACGGTATTTGTTGCTGAAACAAGTTAACTCCGCTTTTTTAATTGTCTTGCTTACAACTGTCCGGGTTTTTTTGTTCACTTTACGCTTGACAGGGTCCTGAGTGTTCCATAACGTTTTTTAATTAATCAAACAATATCAGCTTCACCTGATTTTTCCCTCAGCAAGACGTCACGGGATCACCTGCCCTTTTTTTTTTTTTTTTGCGGTGCAATACCCTCTTTCACCACACATATTGACTAACACGTATTTGCCGTTACAGTCCAGAGGGGCGCTGTTTCACTATTTCCTGAAGCCAAGATTAAATGACAGAAAAGAAAAGAAAAAAACTCTTAATTTCGGGTTTTTTAAGAAAACAATTGTAAGATAGCAGGTCAAAAACAAATGTGGTGATGTTTCCCAGTATTTTACAATGTCAATACATTTGACAATTACTGTTTTTAAATGTGATTTCACTTTGGTATCTCAATTTTATGCTACTTCCAGTTTCTGCTCTCACCCTTTGTTTTAATTTGACCCGTTCTTCAGTATTTTCTGTTACATTACACATTGCATTGCACACCTGTGAATTTACATTTAAATGCAGAATTCACAGGTTATCCAGCAAAAAAAAAAAAAAAAAGTTGAAAGAGACCCAATTTTTGCCAGAATGTGACACCGACTGGCAAAAACTGAAGCAGTTTCCACTCGATCACACAAATTGTTTTTTGGGGTTTTTTTTAACTCATTGTCACAGTGAAAGATAAAAATAAATAACTTCCTTTTTTTGCACAGTTCTGTTTCACAGCATTGTCTTGCAGTGCTTTTAGACGATTAGACAGATTTGCTCCTCCCGCACTCCCCTATGATTGATTTGTCGCGGTCGAATGATCCCCAGGTTCATTTTATCTTCATTTAAACTATAATCAAAGTAGTTTTTTTGAAAAGTGCCTTTAAGATCTGGATCTCTTTGTTCGTGTGAAGCCCTCTAATCTACCGACTGGTTGCAGCGGCAAAAGCTCAAGAGTTTTCGCTCTAATATGCGTCGTGGTCCCACGTGACGACTGCTCGGCGGCTTTATCAGTCTGCCTTTAATTTTCACCTCATCAGGGAGCTTTGACAGAAAACTTTCCTTTTATCGCCTGTTTTTAAGCGCAACATGTGAAGTCGGAGGCTATAAAAAGAGAAGCTTGTCATCCAGGCGGCATAAAAAGTGCCGTCGACACACACACACACACACACACACAAACAAACACACACAAACACACACAAACACACACAAACAAACAAACACACACACACACACAGGTAAACACATAAACACACTGAAAGAAACTGATCACATCCTTTACACACACACAGGAGTATACAGAAGTACACACTCTCACACTCACACACACACACACACACACACACACAAAGATGGGGGAAAGGGTTGGGGCAGACTGAACTGAAACACACACACACACACACACACACACACACACACACACACAGCTCGTCATTAGGTGTTTGATCGCCTCTCTATGTCAAATCAGTGCCTTCCTTATTAACGGCCCTTTTCTTCTCTCCCCCCCTCCTTGTTTTCTCCATCCTCTTTTTTCCTCTCCTTCTTCCTCCCCTTCCCTCCCCCGCCTCCTCCCCCTCTCTCCCTCTCCACCTCTCTCCTCTCCGTTCCTCTCCTCCCTCCCACTCCTCTGTCAGAGAGCAGATCTGCCTGAATAATTTCCTCCCCCTGGACCAGCTCTGCTCTTTAATTCATGAGTCAGAGCGAAAGAGTGCGAGTGTGTGTGTGTGTGTGTGTGTGTGTGTGTGTGTGCGTGTGTGTGTGTGTGTGTGTGTGTGTGTGTGTGTGTGTGCGTGTGCATGTGTGTGTGTCAGCAAGTGAGAGAACAAAACAAGGAGAGCTAGTGACAGAAAGTGTGACATCGTCTGCGTGTGTGTAAGCAAGTTTTGTTTTTTCTGTATTTGAAAATCCACTAAATATAATTGTGGTGTTTTTGGAAGGTCTCTGCATACTTGTGTGTGTGTGTGTGTTCGTACACACACATACACACACACACACACACAAATACAGCACATACACAGGCAGCTGCATGGATGTGTGTGTGTGTGTGTGTGTGTGTGTGTGTGTGTGTGTGTGTGTGTGTGTGTGTGTGTGTGTGTGTGTGTGTGTGTGTGTGTGTGTGTGTGTGTGTGTGTGTGTGTGTGTGTGTGATCTTCTTCAACCACAGAAAGTCTATTTTTAACTTGAGGATGAAACTGGCTCAGAGTCATTTAGATCTGACTCCTCTGAATGAATCACTTGCTTCCATTCAACATTAAGCTCCTTCCACTTCTGCTCAGATGAATCATTTACTTCCGTGCCTCTCTCAAAAAAAAATCATCTTTTAGCTCCCCCTTTGGAAAAAAAAAAAAAAAAAAAAAAACGTTCCCAAATTAATTATTTGGTTTATTTCAGTTGTTTCTAAATTGAGCCATTTAGCTGATTGCAAATTTTAACTGAAACATTCAGATCATTAAAAGCGGAGTTCATTTCAACTCCTAATCAAAAGTAGTTTAGAGTCGAGCTGCGACGTCGCTCGCACGAGACGTGACCGGACTTCAGAGAAAAGGCTCCCTCCCTTTCATTTAGTCGAAGTTTCAACAGTTTACACGAATAAAATTATCTTCTGTGTTGTTTTAATAAAAACAAAAGGAATATTGAAATGCAAAGATGCCCCCGAGGCTACAGACCTGAATAGCAGCAGGTGAAATGTTCGTCTTGTATTGTTTTATTGGCAATAACGCAGAGACTCAGTCGTGGATCTGAAACTGATTTACGGGTTTCATTTCAAGCCGCAATAAATTTGTCTTTGACTGTCTGAAATTCGTCTGTTAATATTTCAGAAACACAGTTTATTAAGTCCTTAAATCGTAAGAGTTTGTTGAGCAAACGTGACACGACTCCCTAACTGAGCTTTAGTGCCAGCAATCATCAGCTCTGTACAAAATATATATATATATATATATATTTTTTTTTTTTTTAAAGTTGTGGATGTCTAATTTTAGCCTGAAAGTT
Organism: Brachyistius frenatus; assembly: GCF_029030835.1. Lineage (NCBI taxonomy): Eukaryota > Metazoa > Chordata > Actinopteri > Embiotocidae > Brachyistius > Brachyistius frenatus. The sequence continues at coordinate 480,715 of NW_027210799.1, read as the reverse complement.
TTCATATTTTATTTAAAAGATGAAGTCTAATTTTCTTTTGTAATCTGTGAACATGACGGACTAATCTGAACTAAGATTTGAATCAGAACAAACATCTTTTCTGCGTCGGGACTCATACAGGAATTCTTGTTCCCTTGTTCTGTCACATCTGTTCACGTCGGACTTCGCGGTTCACGATCTTTTCATATCAATATTGAAGAAGGGCTGTAAAAGTAAACTCATTTTTAATCTCAAGGTTTATTATTTATTAAGTTAGAGACAGTTTTTTTTTCTCGACAGGGCTCTCCAATCAACAGCTAGAAAACCGGATACATTTTTCATGTGAAGTCATTTTAATATCTGTCAAACCCGATTTAACGGAGGAAATTCATGAGGGGACGCCCGGTTTATACGAATTATTCATGCTTATTGTTTACACGTGCGCCCATCTTTGCTAGTTTGGAGCAGGAAGTGACCATATTTGGACGAGCTGGGGGGAGGAGCCAGCGGTGGATCTGATTGATCTGATTGGAAACCTGAGGGTACTACGTCCCGCCCACCGATAGCTGTAACCTGACTGCACCACAGGCCTGTCAATCAAACAGACACGCCCCCAAAAACACATCTTTTTGAGGCTTATTTTATAATTAACAACACCAAAATAACTCGTGCTTTTTAGAGCCGACCTCTAGTGGCACCCGGCGGTATTGCAGCTTCAGGCTCTTCCGCATCGCCCTCATTTTTCAGACTCGTAAGCTATTTTGCCCAAAAAACGAATCTTATGTCCATTGAGGAACGTTGATAATACCCGATGTAGTTTTTTCCTGCCGTGGAAGTGTGGATATTCAAATTCCCTTTTCTAGCAGAACACTTTACAAAACTATTATTGTTTTTTTTCTGAACCTCGAAGTGTTTTTTTTTAACTCGACATTTTCAAACGTACACGTCACCTACGCTAGCTTCAATCAACACACCTGCAGTGACTGTAAAGAAAATCTTTGTGCCAACGGCATTATGAAGAAAACAGTAATACACATGTTCATGCAGCCCGACACGGTTGAAACCAAATGAAAAAAGGTATTTTACCGTCTCTGTCAACACTGGAAAGCTTTGAAAAGATGGAATTACATCTCCGCCACCTCGTCTTGATCATCAGCTCATCGGGATTCTGCGTTATAAGCGGTGTAAAAACTGCCGCAGGCGTCAGTGAACACAATACGAAACTATTAGAGAGGTACTTTAATAAATGAAAAGAAAACAAATGAAAGAGCAATTCAAATGTATGGAAGCAGGATAACATTTAAATTTTTGATTTGTATGGTAATTTCTTATTGAGCCTTTTGTTACATTTTTCCAAAAGCTTAGAAAAACATTCACCATCAGAATAAGGTTCAGTCTTTGGAGGGTCCGTTGAAGCATTCGATCGGGTCTCGATCAGCAGACGGAGTTCGCTCTGTTGTCCTTTAGATATTAAATTTAACATTCAACTTCTCTGTTCGGTCTAACATCGAGTCTTTTCTCACAAACGTTCCCACTCATTCATTCATGTTTCCAGTTAGCAAAACCACCACAATCCATTCCTCCCTGAGTGCCGTTCAATTCAATATTTATTGTCCCTCCCCAGATGAATATGGTTTTGCAGATGAACAATAAAATAATGGAATAGAAACACACAATAAAAAGGCTTATGGCAATGTGATATAAAAAAATAAAACAAAGTTTTATACCGCCCAGAGCAGCATGAGATGATAAAACCTCACAGGGAGTCGATAGTTCAAATAAAAAAAAACAAACAGCTGTGTTATCAGAGCTGCTGCTGCATCAACCCAAATGAACTGGTGGTCGCACTTAAGACAGTAAAAAGGTTTATCATCAACTTTAGAGAACTTTCTCTGCTGGAGCAGCTAATAAAACCAAACTCCTATTAGCTCAATCCGCTGATAAATATCTCATATTTTTGCACCCCGTGTTCTTGTTATAACTCCAGATACTATGAGATTATTTCCGGCGCGAGCTTTACAACGATATAAAAAAAAGTTAAAAGGACCACAAACGCGAGCAGTGAAATTGTTTCACTTATCTAAAACAGTAGGCTAAACATCCCGCTCTGGTGTCGCTCCCCCAGGATCTACCGAGCAAAGCGTTCCCTTTCTAGACTCTTTCGTTTTCGAAAAACCCGACTTTCAACCGTCACGCGGCGAGAAATGAAAATCCGCCAAGAGAGGAGGAACACGCACAACAACCTCTCCACCGTCGGTGGCCTCGAGGGAGCGGGAGAGTACAACGCATCCGGCAGACGACTTGTGTTATCAGTAAGAAGAATACGGTTCCCACTCACTTTTCTTTTTTTTTTTCTTTCTTCAAAAAGCCTGTTTCCCTGCTGTCGCTATCACTCCTGCTAAACGTGCTCATTATCTGAACATAAACACACAAAGCTGTAATGAACGCTTGTTCTTTCTGAAAGTAAATGTAGAGGCGGAGGTAACCGAGAAGGGCGCAGAATAAAGTCCTGGACCGCGAAAGGAAGCTTCACGGGTTCTGGGACGTCGGCGGTGTTCAGAGAAGGATGGCTGCTCGGTTTCTTCATGCAGCAGGACACTTCTTCTTCTTCTGGGGTTTTTCTTACAGTGAAGTTTTCTCTTTTTTTCTCTCTCTTTCGGAGCAGTATACAGTTGCCTGGGTGGGCCTGGTTAGAGGCCATCCTTCCTGCCCTCCCCACCACCACCACCACCACCACCCCACCCCCCCGGTGTCGTGCAGCTCCTTGATGGGGCTGCAGCTGACAGCCGACGACCTGCTCAGCAGTCAGCGGTGCAGACGAGGTTGCTGCAGTTTGTCCTTGGAAGCAGGAGGAGGCCGAGACACCAGGATACCGGGACGCTTTTGATTATTACCTCAGAGAAAAAAGAAAAATTCGGGACTGAGGTCTCCGAGTTTTTCTCAGAAGGAGACCTACTGTTGTGCTTTTTGCCTAATTAGGCAGGAGATGTTTTTCTTTTCCATCTGCAGGCTTCACTGCATTGGCAAGCGTTCACGTATGTGCATGACACACGTGCCCTCTGCAGAACAGATCGATGTTTGTATGAATATGAAGAAGGTGGTTATGGGAAGGGGAGGGTGTGGTGGGGGAGGAGTGTGTGTGGGGGGGGGGTGTTCATGTAGCAGATCCAGTGATTTATTAAAGAGTCTCAGATACACAAAAGATCTTCAAGATGAAGAGAAAGTTTGCTCGAGGCGATATCACCCACCTCTGTTGTCTAAAAGAAATCTCGCCCTCAGCCATGCAGTCAGTTGTGGAAGTGTCAATATAAGTTATTATATGCACACTCGCCAGCTAACCTGAGCTGCACGGTGGAAAGGAGCATGATAAACGCGTTATAAATAAATATCTCCGCGCCGGATGAAATGAAATAAAGTCGCATCAGGCAGGCAGAGTGGAAGCTCGTAACACGTATGGCTTTGATAACAACGTTTGCAGCCAAGGATTGCAGTTACTAGAGTAAATTCATTGTCTCACTCTGGGACTCATTAAAGTGCACGACTACTAGTGTCATTATGTGGGCACAGAAACTCAGCAAATGTTGTCCCTTATACCCTCGGAAAAAAAAAAAAAACAGAAGAAAAAAAAAACCCCGAGGCTCATTAAAAGACACGAGAGCAAATGAGAGCCCCAAAGAAAAGGGAGCAGGCGTGTGTGACCCATTTTGGCTCACTGTAGTTTGCTGTACAACACACACACACACACACACACACACACACACACACACACACACACACACACACACACACACACACACACACACACACACACTAACCACTACTGGCCGACGAACTGAGACGGGACGTGGATGAAGGCCACACATGTCAAATGTGCCAAATGAAATCAAATTAGTAACTTAAGTGAAATCTAATTAAATCAAGTTGAATCGGCAGCTGAAGCGGTAACCCCTCCACCCCTCCACCCCTCCACCCCTCCACCTCCACCCTTTTGGTTACAGAAAAGAAAAATTCGAGGGGTTTATCTTCTAAGTGGGGAGCTCAAACACACAAAACCACTGCAGCCCCGCGGTCACGCCGCTCATTATTCTGCTTCCCTCGCGGCACTTTTTAAGGGTCTCAGATACAAGCAGGGGTTTGCAGATAAAATCTAAAAATTTCAGTCAATAAAAGTCATACCAGGGGGTGTCTTAATTGACCAGAGGTTTAATTTAAACTAATTAAAAAAAAGAAAAAAGGAAAATGCTAATAAAACAGTATTATGTTCGTTGGCCAGATGGTGGCTCTCTAACAACCTTTTTTTTTTTTTTTTTTTTTTATGCCCGACCTATCCGGAAACAATTTTTTTCCTTACGAGGAGAATCGACTGCTCCTAAATCATTCATCCAATCATCTCCAACTTTGGCATGTTGCCTTCCTGAACTCTCATAACTCAAAACCTCCATCGTTGGCTCTCTCGTTTTCCGGTTTGCTGCAGGACAACCAGGTCCACCAGTTTCCAGGGTTGTGGCGTGAATGTGACTAAAATAAACGCATCTCAATAAATACTTGACGTACTTAGCGGGTCTAATTCTATCACCTCTCCAGACAGCAAGTATCCTGAAAGGTGGTTCCTCTAATAATCAGATCAGATACTCATAACTGCATGTTACAAATCTGTTTCGTCGAAATGCAATCAGACTTTTTCCAATATGCAGCGAGTGTATTTATGTTCTCGCTCTGATATCAATTCTTTTGCTCTCGAGGGATGTGTGTTGGAATTTTTTTATTTTACTGGACCACTTGATTAGTCAGTGCCCGTCTTACGTGCTGCTTCTCACATACTGCAACACTGACACCTGTTGGTTAAATACTGAAACTGCAATTCAATTACTGCGAATGCCCCACTAAATGTTACAAATAAAAACTTAAAAGCTAATTTTATAATATTTATATTAGTGGGACATGATTCATATCTTTCACTTATTCTAATATTATATAGCATGCCTAATTTTCTTGATAAGGTCTGTGTTGAATGAGATTTTTGAACATTTAAAAATTTATAATAGTAGCAGTAGTAGTAATAACACAAATATTAACAATAATATTAATGAGGAAAATCATAAACCCCCTACACGCACAACCCCCAGCACCCCTGGTTTACTTGTAAATGTTTATCATCAAATGTGCAGCTGCATTTTATATTTTTACTGCTATTTTACTGCTATTTTATTGCTTTTCTATTATTCTATTATTATCTATTGCTTCCTGTATGCTGCTGTAGCGAAAAAAATTTGCCCTCGGGGATTCATAAAGTAACTACCTAACCTAACCTAACCCAAAACCGGGAAATATTTTAGTTATTAAAATGTCTAAAAACACTTTCTTGATATAACTGAATATCTAATAGTTGAGTCTAAAAAATAATCTGAAAATAGTTTTTTTTTTTTTAAAAGACACATTATTATTCTCTGAAGCCCAAGTTAAACTTTTTAAAACCGCTTTTGTTGTCGAACCAACATTACAAACAAAACAAAAAAAGATGATGTTGAGTTTTAAACCACTACTACTGATAATAATAATAATAATAATAATAATAATAATAATAATAATAATAATAATAATAACAATAAATAACAATAACAATGAATTCATGGTTAACTTTCGCATTAGGAAGCTTTAAGAAAACTTTCTGTTTGTGGACTACATGTCCCGTCATGCATTTCTCGATGCGTGATGACGTCACAGAACATCAACAACTCACATGTGGCCTCGGAGGCGCCGATGCTGTGCCGTGTTAGCCGTCTCTGGTAATGTGGTGCTTCCCGGCCGAAACACCACATTAAACTATATATATACACACGTCGCACCGCTGCTAGGCGTCTTTCTACACCGGTGAACCAGAGCCGACATGCCTCCGAAGAAGCCCGCCCCGGTCGGGGGAAATAAAAAGACCCAAGAGAAGAAAAAGGAAAAGATTATTGAGGTAAAAAAAAAAAAAGTTACACGAGTTAGCGTCGTCGGTGTTTAGCGCGAGCTAGCGGCGGAGCTAACCCGGGTAACCGACGAGCCGGACGCCGACGTAGGCCACCTCCGGGGCGGCTGTCGTCGCGGTGCGAGTCCCCGGTGCCCCCGGAGGGTGTTTCACTCGTCTTTTAACGTCGTCGTAATCGTTTAAACTTCGACGTCAAACGAAACGTGAAGCCGACCGGCGGCGGCCGAGCTGCTAGCATCGGGCTGCTTCTCGGGCTTTTTTTTTTTTTTTTTAGCCGCACTTCGGTGCTCGAGTTCGGCTCGAAGACCTCCAGGTCCCCCCGGTAGATCAGAACCAGGACGAAAAGGGCTCGTTTCTGTTGATGTCGTCAGCTTTGTTTGTTTGTTTGTTTGTTGTTTTATCTAAATAACCCGTGCCGGTGCTGCGGGCCTGTTTCCGAGGAGCCCGTCGTTGGTGTCGAGTTTTTAAACGGCTGCGAAAGTTAAATCCAAAAATAAATAAATAATTAAAACTAAATATGTGTATTTTTGAAGGTGTTGAAGGTGTTGGGGTTCCTGCAAACGACGTGGAGAAATAAAATGCAATAAAATGAAACGTGGTCGCGTCCTTCTCGTCACTGCTGATGTGTCAGTAATCTGGATCTCTTCCGTTTTTAAACTAGTCGTTGGTCGTCGGGTTAATCTGGAGATTACTAGTCGGGATCAGGCGAGAGGTTAAAGGTTGAGGAGGAGGTGGGGGTCTGCGGTGGGGTCAACGTTTACAACATCAGCACGTTGTTCTGTGAATCTGTGGTGACGTCGGTGTAATAACTGAATATAACAACCCTGTAGAAACTACAAGTCAGAATGGATCTCTGATAATCTCTGATAATCTCTCTATTTAAATCAGAGAGACGTAAAACAAAACTATTAAATCACATAAAACCATTTCCTGTTGGGTGTTTGAGGAAACTATCATTTTAATTCCCCTGAAATCACTTTCTGATCCGCGTAAAGACGTAAAGTCCGCTCGTGTTGTTGAATTACAAGATTTGGGATTTTTTTTTTTTTTTTAAATAGTGATAACCGGCAGCAGTTTACATTATGGGATGTTTCACAGAGTCGTAATTTAAACGCAGGTTCTTGAAATCAGACGGGGGGGGGTTTGTTTTTGGGGTTGAAAGTGTTGACTCGGCAGATTTCTTCTTCCAGGACAAGACGTTCGGTTTGAAGAACAAGAAAGGGGCCAAGCAGCAGAAGTTCATCAAGAACGTCACTCAGCAGGTCAAACATGGACAACCAGGTGCCCGACAGGTGCGTGCGTTTTTAAATCCGTCTTCATTCATTGATATATATTTGATATTAAACGCCACCTTTCATCCGGAGCGTCTTTTTGTGTCGACGCAGGCGGAGACCGGCAAGAAGGCCGACAAGAAGAAAGAGCTGGACGAACTCAACGAGCTTTTTAAACCCGTCGTCACGGCGCAGAAAGTCAGCAAAGGTAAGAAACGGGACGCCGACGCCGCCGCCGGTGTTTCCCGCGTCGAAGCAACGACGGTCGAACTGGTCTCTTTCCCGCAGGTGTCGATCCGAAGTCGGTGCTGTGCGCGTTCTTCAAGCAGGGTCAGTGCACCAAAGGAGACAAGTGCAAGTTCAGCCACGACCTGTCGATGGAGAGGAAGTGCGAGAAGAGGAGCCTCTACGTGGACGAGAGAGACGAAGACCTGGAGAAAGGTTACAGCTGAATGACTTTCCATTAACTTCTTCTTTTTCTTTTTTTTTTCCCCCCATTTTTTATTTTTTTTTAATTCTACGATTTTGTGTTTCACCTTCAGACACGATGGAGAACTGGGACGAGAAGAAGCTGGAGGAGGTGATCAATAAAAAGCACGGGGAGGCCGAGAAGAAGAAAGCCAAAACGCAAATCGTAAGTTGTTTTTTTTGTTGTTGTTTTTTTCCCGTGTTGATGGAAAGATGGAAGTCGGCTAAACGCGTCTTTCCACGTCGGTCGTCCCGCAGGTGTGCAAGCACTTCCTGGACGCCATAGAGATGAATAAGTACGGCTGGTTCTGGGTGTGTCCAGGAGGGGGCGACACCTGCATGTACCGGCACGCCCTGCCGCCGGGCTTCGTGCTGAAAAAGGACAAGAAGAAGGAGGAGAAGGAGGAGGAGATCTCGCTGGAGGAGCTGATAGAGAAAGAGGTGAGAGGAGAGGCGGCGGCACAAAAAATAAAAAAGTTTAATTTTTCCGGCATATCTCAACAAGCAGGGTTGAATTGGTTGGTGGACAAAACGATGAAGGAGCTTAACTTTCCAAGACCGACAGAAAACCACAAAAATCACCGGATTTTAGCTCGTCAAGTCACAAGTGGGCCGTTTAAAAAAAAAAAAAAAGAAAACGTAAATGAAAACAGGAGATCTGTCTAAAGTCAATGGAATACATTTGCATAAACCGTGTGCGTATTCTATTAAATCACCACCAGGTGGCTCCACATTCCTCGACACCTCTAAATTTCTTTTGTTGTTTTAATACTAAAGTGCACCGGCTGCAAGTAGCTCACACTCACCATCCCCACTCGGGTTTTACGTTGGTACGAACAGTAAAGTAAACTTTAATTTTCTGCAGAAACCTCAATTCAGCTCAGTTTTTCCTTCTAAACCGTCTTTAAAAGCTCTGACTTTTTTTTTTTTTTTTTTTTTGTACCCCGGAAGCTCTCGCTCCTCTCGTCCTGTCCTGACCACCTGTCTTGTCTCTCCGTCTGTCTTGTCTCTCCGTCCATCTGTCTCCTCCCCAGCGTGCATCCCTGGGCGTCAACGTGACCCGGATCACCCTGGAGACGTTCCTGGCTTGGAAGAAGAGGAAAAGGCAGGAGAAGGTCGGGACGCATTTTTATTAACATCTCGGTTTTGTAGAAAACAGAAACGTGGGAGATTTATGTTTTTTGAGTAAATCATGAAACCTTTGATCAACAGCTGGATAAAGCGAGGGAGGAGATGGAGAAGAAGAAGGCGGACTTCAAGGCCGGAAAGTCGCTAGTGGTGAGTGAGACTCGTCTCCTTGTTCCTTCTTTCCCGTTGCGTCGCGCCCCGAAGCGGTTTTTGGTTGAACCGCTCGTGTCCCGCAGGTGAGCGGCCGCGAGGTGTTCGAGTTCCGCCCGGAGCTCGTCGACGACGACGACGACGAAGCCGACGACACTCGCTACGCCAACGACGAAGACGACGACGACTACGAGGAAGAGGTAACCGTTTGTTTTTCTATTTACGTTAAAAGAAGTATTTATTTTGTAGTTAAAAATACTTTCTTTTTTTTTTTTGCGCCGTCTTTCTTTTAAAACGGTCCGTTCGTCGTCTTTACGTTTCAGATTGATGTCACAGAGGTCCAGGACATAGACGTATCCCGTTTCGTTCCGCAAGAGGTCGACAACACGGGCATCACCGTAGCGTCCACGGACCGCTTCACCGCTCGCAACACGACGGAGACGACGGAGACGGACAACGGTGAGAAAAGACGGCGACTTCCGAACGTCGTCGAATGAAAACTATCAGGTGAAACCTCGGAGAGAAATAATCCCCTTTTTGTTTTTTTTTTTCCTTTTCTTCCCGCAGAGGAGCAGCTGAACGGAGCTTGCGGCGGCGGCGTGGCCAACGGGCTCTCGGGGGCGGAGGGAGGAGGGGAGGACGGCGGAGGGGACGACGAAGAGGAGGAGGAGGAGGAGGAGGAGGATGAGGAAGTACCGGTGGACGAAAACCTGTTCACGGGAGAAGACCTGGAGGAGCTCGACGAAGAACTCAACACACTGGCGCTGGAGGACTGAGCGTTGGGAGTTAGGACGGACTAAAGTGACACACAAAAAAAAGAGGAGGACGGACGGATGCGACGGATGCGACGGATGCATGGAGCTGAACCACAAAGAGACCAGACGTTTGAATGATTTTCAATTTCAGAGACTCCAGTAAATAAAAGCCTGATTATATCACGACATCACTGCCTGACTCCGCCCCCTCCCACCCACCTTCTCTGTTTTCTGTCACTACCCACCTCCCCTCCCACCTCCCTCCTCTTCTTCCTCCTCTTCTTCCCCCACCACCTCTCATCATTTCTGTCCTTCGGCTGTTTCCAAAGCAGAGCCAACCAGAGCTCATCAGACCAACTCCACACGAATGTTTCCATCGAAAACAGAAACCCAGCTGCTGTACTTTTTTTTTTTTTTTTTTTTTTTGCTCGACAAATTTGCCGGCTTCACACCAAAATTTCTTCTGATTAAATTTGGCTTCTCGACACCGATCAGTTTAAATATTGAAAAGCGAGACGGTTAAAACGAAAGCACTATTTACCGTTCAGACTGAACTGAGACTTCGGTTAAAGCTAATAAACATTATCGATGGGAGTTTTTTTAAAAAGAGCAAATTGAAAGACGCAAAAGTATAAAAAAAAAAAATCGGTTCTGAGTTTCTTCACCTGCTTTATGGCAAAAATTTAATAAAAAGCTTATAGTTCGATGACGCACTTTCAAAATTCTCATGGAGATCCGTTTTCTTTTTCTTTCCACAGAATCCCATCGTTTAATTTAGCCGAGATTGTTTAAAAAAAAAAAAAAAAAAAATCTTCCATTGTGGAAAATTCTTTTAACTTTTTTTTTTTTTGAAGAAGAAGAAGAAGTCCAGAATCGAGCTTCTTAAACAAACTCTTGAGACCAGAATCGTTGCCCATGGCCAGCCTGGTATTGTAAATAATGTTCTCATGAGTTGCCTCCTAACAAAATAAAATTAATGTACATCCAAGTGTGCGTCTCTTCTTGGATCGAGTTCCAGATCATTTCACTACTAAACAGCACAATGTCGCCTCTACGCTTCATTTTATGCACCAACACTATTTTGAGTGCAATAAGTGTTCACCGGGTCGCCATGCAGGATGACGCACTCCAAGGGGGCGGGGCCACCGACGACTTGAAAGAATTTTCAAATTAAAAGCATCTTGAGGAAGTTGAAGCCGTTCCTGAACATAAAAGGTTGTTTTTTTTCCTCTCGACTGCTGCTGGATAAAAAAAATTAAATTACATGTGGACTTCGGGGTAAAATAATTAAAGTTGCAGGTATTTTTTTGCAGTTGAAGTGTTCACGTGCCGCCGTTACTTCCTGTCGCTCCTCCCACACAAATTCCACCATGGAGACATTTCATGGGAAGCTGCCAACGATGTGACAGAGAGAAACTCCTCTTTATTTATATCTCCCCTCTATCACACAGCCACATGTTTCCCCACTGATTATATTTAGTACATAAAGTTCATCACTATTCTTAGACTTTTTATTTTTTCTTTTGCATAAGATGTACATTTTCTGATAAACAGGAAAATATGAATTGGAGACATGAAGGAGCATCCTGGTGCCGTTTGAGGCCACTGATGTTATTTTTATGTTTTGATTAAAACAATGAATTGTTCCAATTATAATTTTTCTATAAAACAAGCAGAAATATAAAAAAAAATTTAAAAAAAAGAATAGACGAGGCTGAATGGGGTGTTGAACTTTTATTTTTATTGAGAGCAAAAAGAAAAAGTTCACATTTCTAATCGAAACACCTTTTTTTTTAACTAAGCTCGACATTACAAAGCAGACTGGAAAAGAAAGATCTAAACTACAGAATTATCCAGATCCAGCTTTACAAATCCTGTTTTTCAGCTCAGCGGCAGCTTAATTTTTTTTAATTTAAATTAATTTGCTGCCACGTGAACCACAATGAGATTTTAAAACTGGAAATTAAATGTTTCTTCAAGGTCCAGCGTCAAAGTTGAAATTACGCAAATAATAATAATAATAATAAAGAATTTAAAAAAAAAAAAAGCATGACACTGACCACAAACTACACACACGAACACACACAAACATGTTGCCGTTCACAGACTGGATGAATACTACTGGGTTTTCTTATCAGTGAGTCGCAGCAAGGTCACGAACCAGAGGTAAGGTCAGACAGGTGTCAAAGGTCGGGGTCAGAGGTCGGGGAGATGGTCTTGATGTCGGTCGGTCGGTCAGGTCAGGTGTCACATTGTGTCATGACAACAGTCGCCTAGGGAACAAGAAGCTGCAGTGTTATTCACAGGAAGAGAAACAAACGGTCAGCAGACACTTTGATTGACATCTCGTCAGATTTAAGAGGTACTTTGATTACAAACAGTTACACAGTGAACAGGAGCGATGCTTTGTTTGCAAAATAAGGTTATTTTCATCAGGACGTAGACGTCCTAAAATCTAACAGTCTGTAATAGAAGCAGAAGAAAGACTCTGATTTTCCTTGTTTCTATTTTTTTTTTTTTTTTTTTTTTTTCATATCTTTTCTTTGATGTTCGTTAAAAAACTGGTTTTGCTACTCGGTCGGTCAGCACATCTGCCTCGAGTATAACACACGCTGGTGTTGCATTAAAGACGCGTAAATACACACGTGTAGACAGAATACGTCTACAGCGTATAGAAAAAAACAAACAAATTATTGTTGTTATTATTATTATTACTTTCCCTGCAGCAGAAAAAAACAAACCGGGTTACTTACCGCTCGTTCCTGTAGGCGCCGTCCTAGTAGGTGCGAGGCCGTTTGTGGGATTCCTCTCTGGGAGGATCGGCCAGCATCACCTTCATCTTCACGCCGTTCACGATGCGGCCGTGGAGCGCCGCCATGGCGTCGTCGGCGCACTGAAAACAGACGCACGGGAAGAAGAGGGGGATTTATTTTGGTACAAAACAAATAAAGCAGAGCAATAATGAAACGACACACAATACAAACACTGACAGTAAATAGGAACGAGACAGCAACCGCCGGGATGAATGTTGTTGATCCAGTTAAGGACGAGGAAATTGGAAAGAAATAAGTGCGGACACGTCGACGTGCCCATAAAATCCTCTTTGCTTTGGAAGAAACTAAATAAATCATCAACCAGCTCACCTGTTTCTCCGCGTACTTCATGTATCCAACTTTCCTTCCTGGAACCAGATGGACCTCGATCAGGGAACCGTAGCGACTGCAGACGAGCAGAGAGAGAACTTTTAAGTTTGTAAGCGCCGCGACATCATTGAAGCACTCGCGACGGCGTTCGGGCTCATCTGTGCTTTTTTTTTTTTTCCTTCCTTGGGACAACGTGATACGATCGAGTTCAAATTTACGAGTCGGCGGATTGAAACGTTTACCAGAAAACGTCCTCCAACACGTCGGGGGGCAGCGGGGAGGGGCTGAACACCACAAACAAGCGCTCCTTGGGTTTGCTGTCGGGCGGAGCGAGCTTCTTCATAGGGGGAAGGTTGACGTCCGTCTGGACGCGGGACATCGGGGAGACGGGAGCGAAGCTCTGGGTGTGGACGCAAACACAAACAGGATGAAGGCTACAGCAGGAGAACGTCTACATCTTTATATATATATAAATTAAAAAAAAAGAGTAAAATCTCAGAGAACAGGGCTAACAAGGAGGGCGATCGGATGCCAGTTTTTTCACAAACTCACCGGAGGTTTCATCACCTGGTTTGAGGACGGTCCGTTCCACGCCGCAGACATCATCTGGGTGGCGACGAACTGCATCGCCATCCGACCTACGGGACTGCAAACGCACAGGCTGCTTCAAAATCACCGTCTTCTCATTTTGTGTCCCTGAATAACCTTTTTTTTTTTTCCCAAACATTATTTGACTAACCCAATTAGGGACCTCAGACGGGTACAAGTCAGAGACACGTTCTGGACTCGAACCTCCGTCACTGAAGCTTTAATTGGTTTGTTTGAAAGACGGGGTTACCGGTACCGAGTCAAATTATCAAACTCCCCGACTTTCACTAATACGCTGAAATTCCATGACCTATAATGAGCACTCGCTCACACATTTGATCACGTTCTACAAACTTTACATTTTGCTTTTCTTTCATCTAATTGTTTTTTGTTTTTTTAGCCAAAGTTCTTGGACTCTACATTTTTCTGGCATGTACAAAAGCAGGTACAAGAAAAGACCTCATCTCTACTGAAGCACTCAGGCAACACGTGAAACAATGTGATGAAAATATATTTTCATAAATGGCAAATAGAGTTTACATCCACTCATGAATATTTAACAACGAATAAAACGTGGCCGAGAGGACGTGCGAAGGTCACGTTTAATTATCAGTGGCATTTTGCTCCTTTTTATTTATTTTTTTTAATTAATGGGATATATTAACTTAAAAGGGCATTCGGTCTCCAAATGTTCATTAACTTTTGACCCTTCTGCAGGCACAAAGTAAACTGCATGCTGTGTGTGTGTGTGTGTGTGTGTGTGTGTGTGTGTGTGTGTGTGTGTGTGTGTGTGTGTGTGTACCTGTTGCGATCGTCTCCGTCGTCCACGAAATTGATCACCAGCCTGTTGCCGGGCGGATACTCGAAGCCATTCAGCTTCTCTTTGGCGTAAACCGCCGACCCGAGATTACTGTAGCGAATCATAGCGTGACCTGGAGGCACACGACACATTACAATGGATGTTAACGCACCTCGTCACGCCCGATGAAGCCTCATTATCTAGTGGCTCCACCTTAAATGAAGTGTTGTATTTTGTCTGTATTCCAAAATAATATTTTCCAAAAGATTCTTTCAGGTCAAGTCAGAAAACTAAATATCTGCAACTAGATTATTTTAAAATAGCAGCTTTCTACAAATTCTCCGATCAGCGACATCCTGAAACCGGACAGTTTACTCCGAAGCAACCAGATGAGACGTGTATCATCTGCATAACAACGCCGCCCTCTCTCTTTCTGTATTTCCTGTTTTAATTGCCTGCTTTTCAGGCTTCCCCTCGTGGATGAAAGTAATTTATAGGATCTTAAAAAGGGAATTAGGAGTTAAAACAAACTGACGAGATGATTCTTCGAAACTCGATCCGCTGACAGTTTGCACCCGACGTGACCAGCTGACTTTGCTTCGAGCGGATTGGCTGTTGAAAGAAGTGAAGCGCCTTACTTTGCGAAATTGCAGGCGACGCAATCAGCTGGCTTTAGTCTGAAACTCTTTTTTTTTTATCTTTCCGTGAACCTTTTGATCTGATCTTTGAATCTACGGTATTCCAGAGTGTGGCTTTGTTGTCCGAGCGCTCTACCTTTGCTCATCCCGTAGGCGTCCCTCTGCAGCTCGCAGTACTCCATGCCGGGAATGATGTCGAACAGGGCGAAGATCTGCTCCTGCGTGAGCGCCGCCCTGGTGGACATCATCAGGCAGCGGGTCATGTCCCCGGAGCGGTAGTCCATGGGCGGGTAGTTCCCGGGGTCGCCTGGACAGGCTGGAAAGAACACACCTCCGTCAGCGAGAGGACGGAGACGACGACCACAGATGTATTACTACCACCACCCCCACCCCTCCACCCTCCTCCGTAGAACAAGATGCTGGTTTTAATCTTCAGTTTAACTCTTCTTCTACTGAAGTGCTTGGAGGAGGACGTGCGTAACCGACTGCGTACCCATGGGGAAGGCGTACTGGTTCATAGAGTCGCTATTGCTGCCGCCGCCGCCGCCACCACCACCACCACCGTAATCATTTCTGGACCCGCCTCCTCCGCCGCCTCCACCCCCGCTGCTGTAGTCCTCCGTGGGCACGGCTTTGGAGCGCGGCTCCGCCAGGATGGCCCTGTAGGCTAGAAAACAAGTGGAGACGACAGTGAGAAGCCATCGTGGATGTAAACACAAGACGTATTTTCTATTTTTTTTTTGATACACTATAAGTGTGAAGATATTTGAGCGTCTTACTCTTGTCGCAGTTCTCTATTGCGTGCGCTGCTTGGGAGGGTTTGTAGTATCTCACGTAGCCCAGTCCTTTACTTTCCCCCGTGAACTTATTCTTGATGATCACGCAATACTCGATGTCTCCGTATTCCTGAAAGAGGTAAGAAATGTGAAATTTAGACGATTATGTTGGCTATAAAAAGGTCTTCTACTTTCTCTGGGAGGCGTTGTGGACAGATGGTTTCACGTATTTCTGAAGTCCTTACTATTTAGTTTTTGTTTTTATACACTCCTTTAAATGTTGGCGTCAATCGAATGAGATGAAAGCCGGTGGAGGCTGGAAGATCCAGTTTTACTTGCTGTACATCTGCAAGCTGGAACAACATTTCCAGCTCTTTTTGTTTTAAATTGACTTTGTCTCAAATCTTAGTAGCTTAATATGTTCTTACGGTTTTCTTCTTTTACTAATGTGACGTTCTGTAATTTTTAATATGGAGAGGTGGAGGTGGGGGCAAGACAGGCAAGCATTTAGATGTAAAGGTTAAAAATATACGTGATGAAGCAGGTACTTTGAATGTGTCTTTGAGGTCCTCCTCAGAGAAGGTTTTGGGAATCATGACGAAGATCCTGGTCAGCTCCTCATCCTCAACGTCTCGGTGTCTCGCTGAGGATCGTGACTGGGCGATAAACACCTTCACAAACAAACAGAAGAACATCATTTAACTACAACCACAAAAAAAAAACAATATTTTCACAGTGATTTCACACAAAAAAAAGCTTTTTTTGATCAATAATGAAGATATATTTCATATTAAAAACAGCTGATAAGTCCAGCGGAGGACATTACTTGACTGGAAAGCAGCCTTTAAAATGGGAGGACAACATTAATGTCAAATCACTATGTTCAAAAAAAAAATCTAAAAATAACTTCTCATATTACTAAAATCTTTTTATAGACAGAAATTACTTTCCAACTATTTTGATAAGCGAGATTCTGAAATTTAAAAAAGGAACAAATCCAGCACGTGAGAATTTTCTAGACCTCCATGATAACATTTTTATTAAAAGTATTAATCGTTTTTTGGTTTTTTTTAAATGTTTTAATCCGTTTTTAACGTTTTTATCGCCCCCCCTCCCCCCCCCTCCCCCCGGCCCCGCCCCCCTCCGTGTGTAGCACGTTAGCAAGCTGTTAGCCACACGCACCTCGTGATTAAGACGGTTTAAACCGAATTTCACAACATTATTACCGTCAGCAGGCTGGATTTAAAACGGTCAACTAACGTTACCGAGCCGTTAACGTTCACCTTGATGGGTTTATTCCCCTCCATCAGCACTTTGCCGTGCATTTCCTCCATGGCCAGGCAGGCCTGCGAGGACTTGGCGAACTTCACGTAGGCGATGCCTTTGGACTCCTTTGTCTGCTTGTCTTTGACGAGCCAAACCCCCTGGATGTCCCCGAACCCCACGAAACTCTCCCGGAGCTCATCTTCGGTGATGGACCGGCTCGTGACCACGAAGAGCCGGCTGTTGGGGGGGTCGTCGAGGTTTTCGATCCCTTGTTTGGACGGGTACTCCTCCATCTTTTTGGCGCCTCCCGGACAGAATGGAGCCTCGGAAAGTCTTTGTCGGTGCCGCCTTCAAATGCGACTCGGAATATTCTGTTGCGACTCGGAAAGCTGGCAATCGCTGATCGAAAGCACTCTCGGGTATGCGTTTGTTACAGCAAGCCTTACGTGTTTGGAGGCGTATTGATGATATAAGGTGTAATAAATAAATAACGATCGTGTAAAATTGTGCATCTGTCGTGAGATTAAACCGAAAGAAATGTGCCGCAGACAGGCTTCTTTTTACGTGAATACGGTTAATTCCCATATTCATGAAGGTATCCGTGAGGCTGATTTGTGGCACACCGCAGAGAAAGTCTGCCGCCGCCTACTGGGCGGGAGGTGGAACTGAACTCCTGGACGTTACAAAAGGATGCTGCAGAGAACCATCTCATTTTAAATAGCGTGAATAATAGACATTTTCTTTTTCTAATTATTTGTATTTATCCTATAATATTTCACCTCAGTATTTAAACAGTAGGTTGACAAAGCCTATTGCATAAAAAACAACACATAAAGGTCATTTAACGGATGTTTGTATCAAAGATAACATATATTATGAATAGACAAAATAAAATAAAAATATTTTTAAGAAGATTGATCACTATATGTGTGAAATTTTCATTTTAATGCATCTCCTTATATGGCTGCTCCAAGCAGGTGCCATTCGCTCCACAATGGGAGCTGGAGAATGTGACGCATACCAAAACTCACCTTCGCTTCCTTCCTCTTTTCTATCGGACTAACAACAAATTGGCAGCAGTACGAGTTAATATCTTTAACAAGACTGATTTAAAAGTATATGTTTAAACTGTTTGTTTGTTTTTTGTCTCACAAACCAAACGGTTTCAACATTATATGTACGCTGTGAACTCGGACGAGAGGACGTCCCCCTTTTTTTGTGCGAAATGAGACGCGGCCGAATTGAAAGGCCCGCGCGCGCGTGAGAACCGAGTAGGCGATCTCCCGGCACGTGAAGGGACGATGACGTCACAAGCCGGTGCCTCTAAAGTGAAGTGACCTTCTTTGCGACCGCCAGAGAACCGTCTCGTCGGCTCCAGAGAAGCAGCTGCTCCGGAGGGATTTTAACCCGATTTATCTGAATCGAAAGGTAACGACTCGTACTTCTTATTGAGCCGGTGTATCAAGGAGACACCGAGGCGGTGAATTTATCACTCTTAAGTGATGCTGACACGGATCAGAGGCGGTTGGAGGAAGATGAGAACAACCGGAACGTTTCACCAACGTGGTGAAAGGTTCCGGTTGTTCTCCTCACGTGAGAGATTAAATAACGTCGCCGGTATTCAACATTATTGTTATTATTATTATTATTATTATTATTGTTTGTTTTCTGGGTTGATTTTCTTATTGGAAATGTTTATATTTTAGCCCACAAGTGTTTTCGGTGGGTTGAGACGCCGACATTGAAGCATCCTTGACCGCCGGGTTCGGTGACACATCTCCGGCTAATCTTACGAGCGAACGCTGTCGGCTCTAAACCGCAGTTATCAAACGGTTGTGAACGCCGCATTCAGGGCGCTGCTTTCGGTTCGAGGTGGAGGAGGAGGTGGTGGTGGTGGTGGAGGAGCTTGTATGCCCTTGGATGCTCCCGTGAGAAGGATGCCAGTCGGCCGGTGAGCCCGCCATGTTGGAGGGCTGTTCCAACGCGGGCTGTCCGCCCCGCGGTCACAAGTCTAAAGAACCGTTAGACGTTAAATAACGAAACGTCTCCACATCACCTGCGGTCTTTACAGACACGTTACCAACTCCGCATTTAAAATACAACAATAATGGTGTTTTTTTTTTTGTTTGAAATGCGGCTTCTGTATTTGGATATCACCGAGTCCGGGGGGAGGGAGGGGGGCATCACGGTGGCACAGCCGAGCAAAGCGGTGGTGTTGCATTTAAATGCTTCCCCGGTGACGTCAAGCACTTTAATTTAAACCGTAACTAATTAACAGCAGGACTCTGGTTTGGACGTATTTTTACTATATAACGATAATAATGAGACAACTTTCTGCTCGGATATAAAAAGTGACACGTGTCAGTGTCACTCATTAACATAAGTAGATTATTGAGGACGACGTGTCCTCGCGCTACGAAAACAATTAACCTCGTTCACTTCCTAAATTAAGAGGTTGTTGTTTTTTTGTTTTTCTTCTTCTTCTGTGGACTAACCCGAGCCGAAGCAGGCCAGGCTAACTTGTAGTGGTGCACCCCCCCCCCCCCCCCCAGCACGGTGCCAAAGACACACCAGTTGTCTCCTTAAACGACCTTCACAACATGGCGCCGTCAGATGATCCCAGCCATAACTTGTGTTGTACAACTACAAGATGGGACCCTTTTTTTATTTAATCTGTTATTCAAGGATCTAAATTCACACGTGTATCTTTTTTAATTTATTGAGTATTAACTGTTTATATAGATGGATATATTTATTTTTTCATGTCTGCATCTTTTCCTCTCCCCATCCTCCTGACTCCCTCCTCTCCTCCTCCTCCTCCCCCTCTCCCCCCCCCCCCCCCCCCCCAGGCTGATTATGGGAGACATCGCCAAGGGAAAGAAGGCGTTCGTCCAGAAGTGTGCTCAGTGCCACACGGTCGAGGACGGCGGCAAGCACAAGGTGGGGCCCAACCTCTGGGGTCTGTT
The DNA here is from genome assembly GCF_029030835.1 of Brachyistius frenatus. Lineage (NCBI taxonomy): Eukaryota > Metazoa > Chordata > Actinopteri > Embiotocidae > Brachyistius > Brachyistius frenatus. The sequence goes on along the minus strand of NW_027210799.1, from coordinate 460,817 downwards.
CGGACGCAAGACCGGCCAGGCGGAGGGCTACTCCTACACGGACGCCAACAAGAGTAAAGGTCGGTTCGCCGGTCGTTGGAGATGTTTGCCTGAAGATGGCGAAATCAAAGTTTTTGTTTTTGTTTTTTCCTGTTTCAGTAATGGTGCATAACATGAGGAACATCTGGGTTTGAATGAAGCTAGTTTCAAGCAGGAGATCTCTTACAGCTGTTTGTTTATGTTGTTATTTTATGATGATTTTTTTTTTTTTTAAGATAAACTGATATTTTTCCCTTTAATAAAAAAAAAAAGGGACATTAAATTCAAAAGTAGCTTCTTTTAGTTTTTTGTTTTGTTTAGTTTTTTTCACCTCCGACCACCTTCTCTCCGCAGGCATCGTGTGGAGCGAGAGCACCCTGATGGAGTACCTGGAGAACCCCAAGAAGTACATTCCTGGAACCAAAATGATCTTCGCCGGCATCAAGAAGAAGGGCGAGCGCCAGGACCTCATCGCATACCTGAAATCGGCAACATCATGAACAACAACAACAAAAATCACAAACATCAGAATATTTAAATGTCATTTTATTGTTTATTTTGCATCTGATATGTTTAAAAAAAAAAAAAAAAGATTGAATGTTTTGTATGTTTGGTCATTTGTGCAGAAGTTTAATTTTATGTTGTCCGGTTGGAGAAGTGCAATCGACCAAACATAAAACACTTTTTTTTTTTTTCCTCTGAATCTGTAATAGCAAAAAAATACTAATCGCACAATTTAAAACTGTTCGGCGCAGACAGGTTCGTCCGACCTGTCATTCATTCTGTTTTCCATGACAACACGTGTCCGGTACTACTTACTGGCACTGCTAACGCCATCCAAAAAAACAAAAAAAATAATTAATATCTACGTCAGAGTGATACGGTGAGTGAAATCTGGGCGGTTAACTGGTGCTCTCTCTCTCTTCTCGACACGAGTACTTACTTCCTGTCGTGTTCTGATGATCCCGAAGCAGCCCTCCTGTTTTTAGATTAAACCTCGCTAAATGTTGACCCGCTGTTATCTGCCTCATTACAGCTGAGAATTGTGGGGCGTCGGGTATATTTTACGGCCGAGATGCAGCAGTGGAATCGGCTGCTGTATTCTTTAAGTGAAGGCTGTGGAGCGGCGCCACCCGGAGTGAAGGAAGACGTTGTTATTTACCTGGTTTCACAGGCCTGAGAGACTCGATTTTAACTTATTTTACTGTAATCTGTGTGTTTCTTTGTAAACCGGGCTGCTTGCTGGGGTGTGCGATTGTTGGACAGGATGGTTAAAAGGATCAAATAAAACAAAGACGTCCAGAAAACATACAAAATGACTGCTGGTTTTTCTTTTTGAACTCTTTCTGATAAATGCAGATGTTCACATTTTAAGATATTTGCAGAGGGAACAAAGTAAAAATACTTTCTTTGACAAAACAGCTGACATCATAAAACAAGGAAAAGTTAACGTTTTATTGTGGATGTTTCAGTGTGGCGAGGTAAAACCGATTCCTCTCGATGACAAAGTTCACATTAAATCTGGACTACAACCTGTAAAAGTTCAGTTTCTTGTGTAATCGTTGCCACGGTGATTTAGCTGCTTCAAAGCTGAGCTGGACTGAAGTCCCAGTATGACATCCACATGGTATGCGTGTTATATAACCTTCCTCTGCTCATGAAGTCTTTCTAGGAAGTTAGTCAGCTGAGGACGACCCGCCACGCCTCCCCCCTCCTCCCCCTCCTCCCCACCTCCTCCCCCTCCTCCCCCTCAGGTGCAGAGGGTTTAATGTTTGTCCTGCGAGGCTGTAAACTCGTTTCCTTTTAATAATATGCAGGTTATCTAATCGAGAAAGGCCTTAATTATTGTTTTGATTTCCTTTTATTGATTATCAATTGACTTTCCCTTTGTAGTGTCTGATATTATATCTTTATCTTATCTTTTTTTTTTTTTATAATGTGAACTTGAAGACATGACTCAGGAGGATTTAGTGACACCTGGTGGTCAGTGTCGATGCTACACGACAAGATGCCTTTTTTTTTTGTAACTGACACTTTTGTAATCTAAAACCAGGTTCAGTTTGTATTTTATCATGTTATTTATAGAGAACTGGCAGCTGTAAACAGAACATATCAAAACAGCAAACACATGATCTGAATACAGGCTGACGGATGACAAACAGGTGTGTGTGTTCAAGGGTGTGACGGGGCCGCCAAGCAGGATCACACAGCTGATCCGGAGACCTCAGTGGACGTCTGAGGACACGAGAGGACCTTATTGTCACCAGGCAGGTTTGTATGAGTCATAACACACACACACGCCTTAAACCTTAAAACAAAGTCTTAGAGGTCAAACTTTCAGTCAAGAAGTTTTTGTTTCCCACTGAAATCTAATCTGATCTTGTTCTGTTTTAGGCTTTCTTTCTTTCTATTGTTTATCTTTTTCAATATGGTCTTTTATTTTTTTTTCTATTATCCTGTCTTAATGTCTTTTTATGTGCTGAATATTTACAGAACTTTGAAGGGACAGAAATTGCCTCACGAAAAGCAGAAATGTCCTCACTGTGATGGTTTAATTAAAACAGGCACACACACAGTTGTCCTTCCATCACCTTAGAGGACGTTACACTGACTTACATTGACTTCCTGGAGACTTAACACTCACCATAACTATTATGCGACACTTAACCCAAGTCTTCACCATGAACTTTAAGGATTTATATTGTTTGAAACTTGATTTTTCTCCCCCAAAGCAAAACTAATCCCCACAATGTGACCTTGTAAACATATTAATGTCCCGACAAAGCTGTTAATTCTTGCTAAACAAAAGTAATTCCATGTCATGCGTCACAATAAATGTTTCTACAAAAGGTAAAAACATGTGAACTTAAAGAACAATATGAAAGTGTATCTAAGTATTTGATTAAAGAACCTTAATTCATGTTTAAGGTTAAATATACACCCTATTGAGGTTCCTCTAAACCCACAAAATTAATATAATATAAACTGAAGTGCTGCAGTTTTATATTTGACCGCAAGAGGGCAGTGCTGTCATCAGAACTGTTGAGTTTTGACCATCAACTACATAAACAACGTTTTTTATTAAATTTTTCAGTCATTCCAGCACAGATAAGATTTCATTACCACTTTATAATTGTTTTAAATCCTTTATTTAAATGTTATAGTAGCTTACACCATCATAAACGAATATTTTTTTATATTTCTTTTAATCACGTTTTCCTATTTCCGTTGCTATATTCCCAGTTTAAATTTAAGCTTTGCCATATTTCAGGTCAAAGATTTGATTTTAACCTTTTTATTTAGATTTAACATTGAAATATTCTGCTAGCTAAGTCAAATCATTATTTGTCTACAATTTTCTTTGGCTTTTTATATTTCACATACAGCAAAAATGATTATTTTCATGTAATATTTCATTTATTACAGCTGCCAAATATTTTAAAAAAATTTTTAAAAAAGCTCTGGCTGCTGGTTATGAATCATTTCCATTCACTATATGGATAGTTTTAACAGGAACTAATAAAACGGTGGAAAGAGTTGCATAGTCCTTGTGGTGTAAAATACGGCATCCACGGACGGAGGAAGAGGGGACGAAAACAGAGACCCCTTCAAGTGCTGCAGTTCCCAAACATTCCTGATATATTCAAATGACCTCACTGGGAATTCTCCCATCAGCCACTGCCCCAAACTGGACATTGGCCATGGGAACCAGGCACGATTTTTTAATCTGAAATCCCAGACTGCGCCTTCCGTATATACCCAGCATTCTTCAGCTCTTATTGTCCTGCTGTCTGCCCGTCTGTCCAGTCTTGTTAGTTTAAATACCGATTAAACAAACAGGTGTAAACTTTCCAGACGACATCCTCCAGAAGGACAAAGAGTCCAAAAAGTTACCGCATGAGCACAAACACAGCTGCATTTTGGACTTTTATAAACAGCATTTTAGACATAAACGCCAACAGGTTCCTCTGCAATTCTTTTATGAACATTTACAGCATTCACATTAATCAAGTGGAATAATAAATATTATACTTTCTTTAATTTTATTTTATAGTGGTAATCACGTAGTAATACTTGGAAAAAGAGTAATACTTGGAAAAAGAGTAATTCCTGGTAACACACGATCAGTATATGTTCATAGATAAAATTCCCATAATGCAGTGCAGAACAAACTCACCAGTAGTCATCCAAACTACTACAGTTTAGGACTTACATGAGGAAAAAGAGTCGAAGTGGTTAAAAACCAACGCCGGTGCAAAGATACAAGCAGCATTTAGTGAAACAGCTGGATGAACATTTTCCGTATCAAACAGGCACTTCTGTGTAGTTACAACTCAAACAAGCACAAAACAGGTTGGACTCTCTGATGTGGAGTAAAAAAATTATAAAACAGAACATTTTCACAAAATCACTCCCGGTTAAGTTCCAGTGCAAAAATGATCAACCTAAAGAGGTTGTATTGAATTGAGATGACGGCCAGTCAGAACTACCTTCACAATATCTGGATTTTAAGATCATTTAAAATTCCATTGCAGCCGGTGGTCTAAACGTTATTGGAAAAAAATATCCTTTTATAAAATCTATCAGTGACATAAAACTTTATATTTTTTAAGATTTATAGACCTCCAAAAATCTTTCATGTAAAATCACATTAGCAACCATTTTTATAGCGTTCTGCCTTTAGATGATATTAAAGATAATTGTTAAAACAAATATACGTTGTTCCGTATTTCGGCTTCTAAAAACGAATCTGAGTGCCTCGACACTGTCAGTTGCTCTGCAGTCGTCCTTTGATGTGCCTGTTAGGTCACAGATGCACTTTATTACTGTCGGGACGATTACGAATGCTTTATGGTTTGGACGTGATGACCGATTGGATCAAGTTGGACCGAATCCTATTTTTTTTTTTGTCTTTTAAGTCAGCTGGTGACGACAGTCTGCAGATGAAAGTGTGATAATGGAACGACTGTGATCTCGAGTCTTCAGATCTCGTCACCGCAGCTGTACTCATTCATACTTTTTGCCACGTTTGGCATTTGCGACGTTCATATATGTCAAGAATGAGATTGAAGATTGCCTCCGTGCGGTCCGGGCCGCCCACATCTTCCCCTCCAGGAATATCACGTCAACTCTGTGCCTTTGTCCTCCTTTTTTTTTTTTTTTTTTTTCATAAATGTCACCCCGTATAAAAACACTGAAACCGTCCAAGTTTGTTCCGTTTACAAAAACAAAAAAGTCACAATCCTGACGACCCTGCAGGATTTTGAGGCGCCCGTGTACGAACACAACTCCAAACATTTGTGTCCGGCGGTTCCACCTGTTGTCCGGCGCTTTTTCCCAGACTTAAAGTTTATTCTCCTTCCTGACCGTCGAAGACTAAACAGTTTGTTCTGGCTGGTGGAAAACCGTCTTCGTGGGTTTATCCGGTCTTTGTCGGTTTCGGCCGGTGCCAAGAGGGTCAAAAAGTTCGAAGGCCGTTTCTGTTGCTCACGAACAGATGTGACGTCGCGCATTTGCGATTTCAACGTGGACGTAAAAACTTGATCGTAAAAGACATAAAATTTTGTGTCAAACTTTTGGAAATTGTGAACAGAGACCCGTGAAACGCTTCCAAAAGTCCACGGCGACGAAGCGGCGAGCCGGGCGAGATGTTTCTTAGTGGCGTTCACGTTTCAAGAGGGGGCGGAGCTTCACCGTCCGAGACCGAAGGAGAAGACGCGTCAGCTCAGGAGACTGCAGGTGTTTTGTTTCTTTACATCGCCGGGAGTTGTGCACCAAAGAGTCCGTCCCCCCGGAGTCAGACTGTCAACACCGAGTTCCACTGGGACCTTCTGAGGGGAAAACATTCGCTGTCAATCACCTGAACTGTGGCGCCACGGCAACGGGGTTCTCCAACAACAACCGAATCGTAGCTCCCCGCCACCTTCGCTCAACGCGACTTCTTTCTGTTCCCTAAAAAGTTTTAAACAAAATGTGACCGGGTGTTTGAGACGGAAACTCAGCGAATACGTCTGCAAATATAGTTTCACATCAATGCAGGAAAAACAGAGGCAGACAGACAGCTGGTGATCATGCTGAAGGCAAAGTCTCTGATTCCTGCAGCGGTTTTAGATGAGAAGTGTGTGTGTGTGTGTGTGTGTGTGTGTGTGTGTGTGTGTGTGTGTGTGTGTGTGTGTGTGTGTGTGTGTGTGTGTGTGTGTGTGTGTGTGTGTGTGTGTGTGTGTGTGTGTGTAGTTTAGTCCGTCCGTCCCGGGTTTGTTTCTAAACTGAGAGGTCGTCCGTCCTCGTCCGGGTGCTCGTCCCGCTGATTTTGCTGAATCTCCGCTTGTCCTTCTGCATCAGCACATCTGGGCCGCCATTTTGGGTCTGAGGGCAGCCGACGTCCCTGCTCTCCGGGCCGTAGCCGCCGGTGTCCGTCGTCAGGTATCCACCATCTTGGATCTGACCGCCACCGGTCTTCTGCCAGCCGGGCGAGTAGCAGCTTATCTGGAGGAAGTTGACCTCATCCACTGCGGCGATCATTTTGTGCTTCTCGGTGGCCATGTTCTCTGAGTTTTGCTGGTGGGCCAGCCGGTGGTTGGGGAAAGGGGGCGGGAGGAAGTGGGAGGAGCCAGAGACGCACTGGCTGAAGTCTGGAGGCGGGGTCGAGGGTAGGGGAGGAGACAGGGAGCGCTGTCGGCTCAGATTGGCATCAGCAGCAGGGACGGCCTTTGCAGAGAACAATTTCCTGCAGAAAAAAAAAAAAAAAAAAAGAAGTAGTTTCTGAATCTATTTTAAAGTATTTAAAGTAGTTGAATTTGGATATTTCAAACCCCGTCCCTCACACCTGCAACAGTGTCTCCACGCCAGGTGCTGCAGTTCGAGCACGCTGAGCACCAGAGAGATGCCCGACACCGCCAGCATGAACACTATGAAGACGTTTTTCTCCGTCGGCCTGGAGACGTAACAGTTGACCGGATGTGGACACGGCCAGGCCTGAACGACGAGACGGTCAGAGGGAGAGACGGTGACTACGCGCATGAATATTACGTTTTACTGCAGAGATTGAAATGTAAATAATTAGTGTTTTTACCTTGCAGACATACAGAGAATGGAGGAAAATTCCATACAGGAAGTACTGGAGACTCAGAAACACGACCTGGACGGAGGGACGGTTGGGTTTTAAAAGTATGTACACTGTTTTTCATCAGCTACTTCATCCCGATACTGAAAGCTTAACTTACTGATTTTGTCATATTGCTCTTTCATTCATTTATTCCTGCTCGGTGGCATTAATTTTCTTTTCTATCGTAGATCTAATTAATGCAACACCGACTCTGACTTTCAGCTCTATTTTTGGTCTCCACCGTCTCCTGGAGCTTCGGCCGCTCATTTGTTCACTTTTTTTGAAGCGTGGATTTATCATCTTGCCTGCTGAAAACAGCTCGAACAGAGCGCTGAGGCTGAAACCCTGCAGAACATGTGCCATGAAACCAAAACAAAAAGCACCGAGGTGGTGTGAGTACCGTTTACCTCCATGACGCTGCGTATCAGTATACTCAGTACGTAGGTCTGCAGCAGCGCTCCTCTCAGACGAATCCGACCTGATGATGAACCTTCGTTTTTCTCCTCCTTCCTCCCGTGTGTCTCTCCGCCTCCTCCTCCTCTTCCTCCTCCTCCTCCTCCCGGGTCCTCCTCTCTTCCTCCGCCGTCCCCTCCCTCCTCCTCCTCCTCCCGGCTCCTCCTCTTCTCCTCACTGCGGACGATGTGCATGGCGTGACCCACGTAGATGAGACTGGGCGTGGACACGAACACGATTTGGAGCACCTGAGGAAGTCGACAGACGGATTCACAATCAGAAACAGGTCGGTCAGACTCCGAATTAAAGGAATAATGCAAAACATTTTGCATGAAATCAGCCGAAAATGTAGGACGTGTGTTCATTTTAATTTACTTGCATCAAAATGGTCAGTAAATATGTATAATTTGTCGTTCTCAGATTGAAGTAAAACCACCAGAACGGCCCTTTAAGTCAACTTTAGGATCTAAAGCTTTAAAATGAATTCTTTAATTTCTCTTCATTTAATCTCTTCAATTTCATTGTCAGCAGCAGGTTTAACTTCTGTTTTTTTGTTGGGTTTTTTTTTCACATGCTGTGACCTTTTTGTTGTGACGTTTTATTTACCCAGTATCGTATGTGGGCTATCGGGAAAGCTCGGTCGTAGCAGACGTTCTCGCAACCCGGCTGTTCGGTGTCACAGTTGAAATCTTCCTGTTCGTCTCCCCACGTCGACTCGGCCGCCGTCCCGATCACCAGGATACGGAAGATGAACAGGATGGTCAGCCACACCTGTGGAGTAAAAAACAAACAACAACAAAATAAGGGATACAAAACCCTCTAAATCTGTGTCCAAACAATATTAATCTTTTTATTTTTTAGAGGGACTTTTAGATTTAAAAATGGGTGTAAATTTGACGGAATTGCCCTTTAATTCAGTTCAATAATGAATTACAGATTTCAGACTAAATTGTTATTGATTTTTACATTTTATATACAAACCTATGAAAATGACTAATGTTTGATTATTTCAAGACTTTTCTCAGCAGTTTTATGGAAACACTTGAATTTAAATAAACTTCATGTCTTGCTTATTATTAGCGGACCGGAGACACAAACCGTGAGTCAGGACACAGAAACTAAACAGGATGATTTGGAAATACGTTAAATGGTCTATTCTGAGTGTGTGTATATTTTTGTCCATCATGTGCAGATGACGTCTGACTGATGCCGCGCTGCCTGGCATTGCAATGTGTGTGAAGTGTGTGTGTGTGTGTGTGTGTGTGTGTGTGTGTGTGTGTGTGTGTGTGTGTGTGTGTGTGTGTGTGTGTGTGTGTGTGTGTGTGTGTGTGTGAAGTGTGTGTGTGTGTGTGTGTGTTTGTGCGTCGTACTTTGCCAATGGAGGTCGAGTGCTCCTGTACTTCCTCCAGGAAGTTTCCCAGAAGGCTCCAGTCTGCCATGACCGACTACAGGTCAGGACTCACGATGATCTCTCAGCAGTCACAGGATTCACCTGAGGAACAGAGAGGTCACGCGGTGCGTTCAGGTACGTCCCATACGCTCATTTATTTTTGATTTATTTTAACTAAGTTGTTCATGTGTGTATGAGGTGATAACGTCCAGAAGACTTTAAGTCGAGTTTGAAGTCCGGCTAAAGCAGGCCGAAGAAAATAAGTGTATCTCTTTTTTTGCGCCACAGACCTGTCAATCAAACAGACACGCCCCCAAAAACAGGTCTTCTTGAATCTTCTTTTCTAATGAATGAGGGATTATTTTCAGATGGACCTCCAGAAAACTAATAAGAAGGAGTGACTTTAGCTAACAACACCGAGATAACTGATGGACACATTTTATTCACTTTGGATTTGATGAGAGAAGTTGAATGGGAGTCTATGGAGCCGGAGGCTTTTTGGAGCCGACCTCTAGTGGCACTCGCTGGTATTGCAGCTGAAAGGCACTTCTGGATCAGAACCATTTTTCAGACCTGAAGCTAAACGTCTGTACGGTAGTAAAGCCTCGAACTCGAAGCTTCAGAACAGCATTTCACGAACCGACGGGCGACGTCACGGTTGGTTGCCGTTAAAAACAGCTTAACAGTTCGAGTCCTCAAGAAAATGGCGTGGATTTATTTAAAGAAAGTCCAAGTGCAAGTGACCTGACCCAAAACACGTGGTTTTATTTTCCTACGTAAACGTAACCACCTGGTAAAAAGAAAAGACAAAAACTTACCAGTTTTATGGAAATTTGTAAAAGATTTCTGCCATTAAGAATACAGCGTACACTATTGTTGTTGGATAGCGTGTGTGTGTGTGTGTGTGTGTGTGTGTGTGTGTGTGTGTGTGTGTGTGTGTGTGTGCAAGTAATTGTGTGTGTTCTACTATCATCTTGACCCCGCTGACCCCCCCCCCCTCCCTTTCCCACCAGCCCCACCTCGGCCCTGACCCCATTAATAAAAATGTCTATGCCCATGTCTTAGTTTAGCTTCACTCTCTGTTCCCACACTCCCCTCCCGTCTCTCCGTTTAGTCCTCTGGGGAAGGAAAACTAGACGTCTACTGTAAACACACACACACACACACACACACACACACATGGCCGTCTTTCTCCTTCCTGTGTCACTTAATATGGGTACGCCTCTGCCTCTGTGAAATCCGTACCATATCAGAAGCGTGCAGCCTGATTATCGCCCCCTACAGGCTGCAGTGTTCATTTACATCTTACAGTATGAAACTCTTTGAGTTTGTCCTGAAGGAAATGCCTCCTCGTGAGTCAATGAAACGCAGATTGTTCACGTCATTTTGAGCATAAATCTGAACGTGTGTTTTACTGTTTGTGACATAATTGGACAAATTTGGTGGCATTTTTTTAAAGCGTTGTGATACTTTCTGTCTCTGTGTACCCGTCTCTCGTTCTTGGCATACAACATAAACTTGCAGCATTTTTAAGATTATCTTGCCCAGATAATCCACCATCCAACTGCCCAGTGTTGCTTATTCATTGTTCATTGCTTCAATGTGTGTTTTTCTTCTTCCGCAGTTGAATTTCTAAGCTTTTCTGTGCAGAGTAATGTTTGTTCAGAGTTTGACACTGGAAGTCTGTTTTCACATTCAGCTGCTGAAAGTTTGTCGGTGTTCAACGAAAAACTGATTTTAAGGGGCGGGCCTACGAGCAGGATTTGTGACATCACAAATAGTTTAGAAACAGATCTTCATTCAATATTCAATTTATACATGTGTGATATGGAAATTTGAGATTGACAGGAGAAGGAGTAGGTGTCTTTATAAAGATTTTTATGGGATTATAAAAAAAAAATTGTGTATGGGGGAAAAACAGTATCAGACCCACATTATATTACATAGTATTTTATATATTAAAAGAATGTTTGGTGGGCATCTTTAATCCTAGCTGATGAAAATATACCTGTTTTTGCAATTTTTATTGAAATAATAATAACAATACTTCAAAGATTCTGTCATTATAGAGAATTTTCTCCTTTTCTGTAGGTTCCTGTTTATGTTTTAGAGCCATATCCATTTTTAGATCATTAATTAATTATTGAATCCATTGTCTATATATATATATATATATTATTGTATTCATTTTTATTCTGCAAAATTGTTCAAATGATGTAGATTGCTGAGATAAGAAAGAAATGGACACAAAAAAGGACAAAAAGGGTCAAGAAATAAAAGGTATTAGAAATATATTTTTGTTTGATTTAATGATTTAAGGTTATAAAAGTGATACGGCTGTTTTCAATTTGTTCTTTTAAGCCTTTTATTTTTTTTTCATCAACTGAACAACCTACAATGGATTTTTTTTTTTTACACAAAAACGTTGTTTATTAAAAAAAAATGCATCTTACTCTTTCAAATTTGATACTAAATCTGTCTATAGATTGAATTATCTAAGTCGATCTCAATGAAACAATATAAATCACATGCAAATATCTAAGTGCCTAATAAAACCTATTTTTGGGGTGTACGGGAATCCGTGTGCACGTGTCACATTCTCGATCTGTCTGTAAACCCTTTTTATTCGTATTTGTTATTGATAGATAACTTTGTATATTTAACTTTCTCAAGGCAAAATTCAGTCTTTAAAGTCTTTTTCAGAGTCGGCATTGGACAAAAAAAAAGTCTAATCTCAGATGAAAGATGAAGATATAATGAACTTAAAATTCTGCTTGTAGAGAAATAAGACAAAAACATTTTAAAAGAAGTCTGAGAACTTTTTAAAATCAGATCTCACAGGGTTTTTTTTTTTCTTTGCAACTTATTTATTAAATGCCCCTTGAAATGCCCATCCCTTCCTGTTTTTGTTAAACCCTTATAGGCTTGAACCAAATTGTGTGTGTGTGTGTGTGTGTGTGTGTGTGTGTGTGTGTGTGTGTGTGTGTGTGTGTGTGTGTGTGTGTGTGTGTGTGTGTGTGTGTGTGTGTGTGTGTGTGTGTGTGTGCGTGTGTGTGTGTGTGTGTTTCTGTCTTTCACAAGTGCTCCCTGTGTCATTAATAACAATATTACTTCCTTGTATAGACTTTCTCTTGACCTCAGCTTACATGTGTGTGTGTGTGTGTGTGTGTGTGCGTTCGTGTGTGTCCATTATCCAGCACCCAGTATTGTTCTGCATCCTGTCTTGATAACGGACACACACACACACACACACACACACACACACACACACACACACACACACACACACACACACACACACACACACACACACACACACACACACACACACACACACACACAAAGGACCTTAGTTTCCTTTGCTGATTTACAATAATAAATGATGAATCACAGACATCGCTCAGACCTGAGGATGTTTTCAATCCGATAACAAGATTTAATTTTAACTACACACTCATGATATTCAGCAACTGAAAGTATTAATCATCATAAATAGAAAGCGGGAGGATTCATTTGGAGAGAAAAACAAGAAATATATCAAAATCTCAATAGTTTACTCAATTTTTTTTAACTCTTTCAGATATTTTTCCCACGATGAAAGACTCAACATGAATTTAAGAAATTGAAACCATAAGAATATGACAAAAAAAATTATCTCTTTTCTTTTTTGCAGAAAAGTTGCACTTTTTAAGAAACAGTGACTCCTTTAAGATCTCTGTTGATGAAGCTGCTCTGGTTTTCTAGCAAATCATATTTAGTAATTAAAAAAAACAAGATGTTTTGCGGTTCTCTTAACAGAAAACTGTCAATCATTGAGGTCTTAAAAAAAAGGTTTTATTAGAAGTAGTTATTTTCTGATAACAATAAAGTTAATAAGAAAACACTGAAAAAGTGGAAAAAAAAAAAAAACCCAAATTGAATTAAAATGTTTGTTCTTTTTTTTTTTTTTTTTTTACATTGAATATTTAAGGAAATATTTTGCAACTTTAGCTTCAAATTAAAACCAAACTGTTGGCAGTAATTTGCATTAAAACCATAAAGACTTTGCACTTTTTACCTGATTTACGCCGCTTGGATCTGTTCAGGTGACCTGATGATTCCTGCCTGAGATCAACTTTTCTTGATGCCTCTTTTCTTGCAGCTGTTGTTCGCGGCACCTTTTGAGCAAGGCACTTCAGAGGTGATGCTCAGGGACCTGCAGAAGCAGATGTTCTTCCCAGTTTTGTTAGCTGTGGGTGACAGCGGGTCTCCAGCTGTGAGTGGCGTTTTGAAGTTGACAGAACTGTTTGTCGGGCGGACGGATGAAGACGGTGGACGGAGAGTCGGTCCAGATGGGGACAGATGTGAGCGGTTTGTGTCCAGAGATGTGAACTGAATGAAACGTGTGTGAGACTGTAGTTTATACCAGCCTCTCTCTCTCTCTCTCTCTCTCTCTCTCTCTCTAACCTCCCTCTCTCTCGCCCTCCTTCATCCACATCTCCAGAGGAAGTGGGCCTGGTGCCTCGCTGCCTGCTATTCAACTCCAACGTATGCGTGCATGTGTGTGTTTGTGGGTGTCTGGCATGTAAAGGAAGTCACATTATTGTATCGGGACACAATGGCTCGGACTCCCCAGTCCTGCATTCCTACGTCACCTCTTTCTTTCTCCGTATACGTTCGTCTGCGCCTCTCGAACCAAAGTAATAATCCGCAATCAACCGTTTTATACCTTTCAACCACAGCGAGTGGGCTTTAATGCACTAATAGTGAAACATCTCATCATTTAGTGTGCACATTTTATCCCAAAAATATTTCTGAATAAACCTGTGTTTCATCAACCGCTTCATAGTTATGAACTCTCAGGATTTGATTATTACTTTTATGAAGGGATTCGTTCTTCCTCTGTGGCATTTTTTCTTTTACTGCTGCAGTTTATTTTGGGACTTTGTGGTGGAGTTGGATCTTTATCTGTAGCAACCAGTAACATACCTTAAAATGTTGTTTATTCACACGGTCCACACCCGTGCTGATGTCAGTGTACTAAAAAAAATGATTTGAATCAAATAGCTTTTCTATTATCTTTAAATTTACTCAAAAATGTGGTGTCTGGTGAGACATTCCCTGTGTGCGCCAAGCTGGCTTAATTCCAGTTTAACTCCGTGCTAACTTAAACTGGTGTAAATAATTTGATCGTTTGGCCCCTTTCTGTAGTGAATGGATCAAATTCTGATCGTAAAAACGAGTCATTTTGTGGAGGTTGTCGCCACTAAAAACAATTTAACCGCCATATATGGCTGCAACGGGACTGGTGGAGTGGGCGGGGCCTGCGACAAACAACAGTGTTGGTGTCTATGGGTATATAAACAAAACAAGCAGCTCATTCAGAAATATGTGGTTTTATTACAAATTCCTGCTTCTCTCTTTCATATCACATCTCTTTATTTTTTTATTTACCCTCTTTTAATATCATCTCAGCCAATCAGAGAGTTTCATTTTTTATTTTTTTTAATCAAATTATATACACTAACACATAAAAACACGTTTATTCCCAGCAGCTGTGTTTCCGACTGCTTTCTAACTCCTGTGAGGACAATTCTTCAGTTTTTAATGTTGGGTTTTTTTTGTTTTTTTTCTCTGATTTCAGTTCATATTTGAATCTAAAACAGTTCAAATTGAAATTCAGTCCATGTTCGTTTATTTGTTTACAAAATATATATATATATATGTCCAGAGGTGCCAGTGCAAGTTTTTCATAGTTCAGATCAGCATCTGCGACATGTGACGGCGGTTTATGACCATCGGGTTCAATATTTATGACAGTATTTCTTCTGCCTGAAGCCTTTGGTGGGTTTTCGTCTGTTTTATTTGTTCCTCCCTGCAGAACTTGTGATAGTGTCACCCTAGTTTCCTCCGGTGAGGGGGTAGGGGGGAGGGGATGGAGGGCGGGGGGGGATAGGGGGGTCATTTTCGAGCATGTCTTCCCAGTAATTCATGCGAGTCGGCGGTTACACCATGTGACTGCTAAAAAAACATGGACACTGCACAACCAGGAACCCAGTTTGAAGCTGGTATCTTGTGTCGAAGAGGCTGAGCTGTGGTGAAGGTGTTCTGTAAAGTTCAGACTCAAACAGTGGCGTTGTTTTGAATTTATACATTGTGTGACGTGTAATTAGACGCGCTGGTCCTCCTCCGGCTGAGAGTCTGTTCAAACCAGGACTATAAAGCACTGAGACGATGAAGATTAATACATTTTTCAGTTTAGAAAAAAAAAGTTTCCGGTTTGACCTTCTCATCAAAGCTGAACTTTTTTTGAAGCAGCACTTTATGCCTCTTGACTAATCTGCTCACCACAGGATTTAATGGGAAAAGGCTGCATCTTGTTCCAAAAAAGGCTTCAGGTCACGAAAGCTCTGACACATTCAGAAAGTTTCACAGTGAAACTTTTTTTTTTATCCAACTCATCCTCTGTCTGGAGATTAAATTTTGGAGAAAAAAAAGCGGAAAAGCGGAATAAATTAGAAACTTTGTACAAGTGGATGTGTCAACAGGCATGTTTGTTTTATTATGCTTAACCAGTAATACCAATAATAAAACAGAGATTCAACGATGAAGGGCAGAGAGTGAACGCAGACCTTCAGTTCCTGTCATCATCCTGCTCTCCTAAATGTGTGTGTGTGTGTGTGTGTGTGTGTGTGTGTGTGTGTGTGTGTGTGTGTGTGTGTGTGTGTGTGTGTGTGTGTGTGTGTGCGCGCGCGTGTTTGTGTGTGAAAGCATGTGAGTGTGTGCCTTTGCATGTATCACACCTCCGTTATCTTCTTACATTAAGCTTACGAGAAGCGAGATAACATACTTTCCATTAAAAGAGAACACACACACACACATTAAAATAATGCGCGCGCGCACACACACACACACACACACACACACACACACACACACACACACACACACACACACACACACACACACACACACACACACACACACTCTGGCTGGCCTCCCCTGGACTATTTTTAGGAAGCGCTCCATCGGTGTTGCAGCGCACACCGGCCGGGTGGGTTTATCTGAACCTCAGCACCTCCTCTGACAAACAGCTGACAGAGAGAGGTACAGGGATACTTGAACCAAATGTAATCTCTAAAATCTCTCAAAAAAATAATTAAAATAAAGTAGCCTGCAGCCCTGTTGAAGAATTGTGGGTATTGTTTTTAAAATGACGAAGGTTGGATAACCGGCTACGTGACCAACCACCTCACCGGCCCTGAAAAAGTCCAGAGTCCACTGTTTAATTCGATGTATTTTCATTAATAGATCAAAGTACAATATGAACTGAGACTGTAATCCGACTAACGAATAAGTGGATCCTCATTGAGCGTTCATCCCAAATAGAAAATCAGAAAGTTGCATTAACTGCGACCTCTAGTGGTTGACGTGATAATGACGACGCGAAGGAAAACGACGTAGTGTAAAGAAGTGTAAACTCTGAATCGGGAGGTTGTTCGGAGGAAGTTGGATGTCCCCGTGTGAAACCAAACGTCGAGTTTGATTTGTTTGAAGTTACGTAGTAATTACGTAAATTGGTGGATATTTTCAGACGCACCAATAAGAGGTCTATGGAGCCGGAGCCTTTTTGGATCCCTGGTGGCAGTCAGTGGTATTGCACTCAAAGGCACTCCTGCATCGGCCTCATTTTTTTTTTAAAGCCCGGAAGCTACGTCTACTTTTTTTTAAATACTCTATGGTCATGATGATAACCATGTGTTTGTTATTGTTACCACGACAACGATGGTCCGGTATGCCTGCTGCTTGGTACTTTCCAACATTTCCACATATTTTGAAGCTAAAAGCCTCCTGAACTCTACCCGTAGGTTTACTTCCAACAACCCAGTCGTTCAGTGCGTTGTTATTCATGTTTTTTTGGGCTCCGTCTTGTTTATGAGGAGTTGTTTGTCCAGTCAGGATTCAGGATTCAGTCAGACTTCAGATTTGTTTAAAAAAGAAGCCAGCCCTTTTTTTTTTAGAGTATTGTTTTTCTTTTTATAATATAGAGGCCAATCAGTGATATTCCTGTGTCATGCTTAAATGTGTGTGTGTGTGTGTGTGTGTGTGTGTGTGTGTGTGTGTGTGTGTGTGTGTGTGTGTGTGTGTGTGTGTGTGTGTGTGTGTGTGTGTCAGAGAGAGCTGGGACGATTGACCAACTTGGCTGCTCTGCCCTCTGCTGGTCAGTTTATGGTACTACAACAGAAAGTCACCAGGTTGAGATTTGTTGGGTTTTTAAACATGTAGACTGTATAAAAGTGTTTATAGCTTCCTGGTCTGAAAATGAGGCCAAAGCAGAAGCGCCCTAAACTGCAATACCATCGAGAGCCACCAGAGGTCGACTTCTGTCTCCATAGACTCCTATTCAAGTTCTCTCGTGAAATACAAAGTCAATACATTTTTTCCAGCAGTTCTTATGATTTCAGTCACTAAAATCACTCCTTCTTATTAGTTTTCTGGAGGTCCATCTGAAAATAATTCCATCGTTAATTAGATATTAGGACTCAAAACGCGGTATGTTTTTTGGGGGGAGGGGGTAGGGGGGAGTTTTCTGGTTTGACTGACATGTCTGTGGGCGGGGCATAGTGTCCTCTGGTTCCCAATCAGGTTTATAGGTGAAAAGGTCACGTAAATATGATTTTCAACTTTAAATGTAAAACCACAATTCTGGCATTGCACTAAAAACGTATTAACTGAATTGTCTCTTTGCAGCAGCACAACAAAACGTAAAATAAGGCAGAGAAAAGGTGAACCTGCTCTGAATATTTAAAGAAAAATCATCTTCTTTCTCTTTTGAATTATAAAAGTAGATTAAAAAAAACAAACACCGTGTGTGTTTTTGTATCTTTATATGATGCAGGCTTTAAACAGCAGTTAAAATATCCACAGGTTTTTTTGTACATTACGTCATTTTTTTGGTGAGTCAGAAAACTCTGTTTAAAGTTTGTCTGAACACGTCGGCCGCTCGTGTACCTTTAATTTATTATTCCTCCAGAAGGAGGATGTGTTTTGTGTTTTGTGTTTTGTGTTTTGTGTGTGTTTCAGGGGAGGAATGGGGGGAGGAGGGAGGGGAGAAGGAGGAGGATGGGGGGAACTGTGTGACAGCTGGTCTCCTCCTCTTCCTCCTCCTCTTTTCTTTCCGTAACTCTGCAGATCAGAGCAGGCGGCTGCACCGATCGTCAGCAGGATTTAAACTCTTCATCTACGTGTATCCGTGACGACACTCTGGATATCTGGAGATGAATTTATCTTCTGACTGACTGACTTGTGAAGTGGCTGAATTTTAATTTTTTTGGGGGGATACGACTGTTTTGATGCTGACTGGTTGATCAGAGCAACGTCTTCCTCTCACACTTTAAAGGCTGGTTCAGTTTTTCAATTTAGTTTCATGTAGAAGTTTGTTTAGTGTTCAGATAACTTAATGATTACTGATGAATCTAATGTTCCTCTCCTCTTCCTCTTCCTCTTCCTCTTCCTCTTCCTCTTCCTCTCCTCTTCCTCTTCCTCTTCCTCTCCTCCCCAGATGTTGACCTTGTCTGTGCTCCTGCTGCCGTTGCTCCTCTCCTCTCCTCCTGTATCCTCGTCTCCTCTGGCCAAGGTAAACTCACACTGTAAAACCCGATGAGGATAATTATGACGATGATATCGTGCTGCTGCTTCTCATGATCCAGATTCATGCTCAACTTTAAAAAAAAAAAAAAAAAAAGACTGTTTCACAGCAGAAGTTGGACCAAGACCGTAAATATAAACATTTAAAACAGTGTCTGCGTTGTCTTTACATGACTTCTGGCTTTAAATCCTACAAAACTGCGAACATACTTATGCAGGACAGTTTCTTCTTAAACGTGTAGAAAAGAAGGAATTTGAAGCTCACGTGTGCTGACAGGAAAACCGACGACCTCACGGTTAAAAAACATTTCACATTTTCCTCCCGTCTTCCACTTCTGCTGCTGAAACTGTTCGGGCTTGCAAAGATCGGAGTAAATCCGTCACGAGGAGTCGCAAAAGACTGATGCTCAGTGATATGGAATATCCCCTGGAGTGTGTGTGTGTGTGTGTGTGTGTGTGTGTGTGTGTGTGTGTGTGTGTGTGTGTGTGTGTGTGTGTGTGTGTGTGTGTGTGTGTGTACATCTCTTGGGGTCACGAGGAAGGTGTTGGCATGTGAGGTGAAGTGTGAAATGTGTTTTTCTCTGAAAACCGTCATTTTCTTTAAAATGTTTTCCAAGGAACATAAAAAACACACACACACACACACACACACACACACACACACACACACACACACACACACACACACACACACACACACACACACACACACACACACATAGAGTAGGTTCATCTCTCATTTTGGCCCCTGCAGCTATAATTCAGGTTAAAAACACGCCCAGCTGTGTTTTGGCTTTGAGTTTCCTCTGAAGGTCTTTTTTTTACCACCTTTGAGTTAAAAGTTAAAACCTGATGAGTAACACAGAAAAAAAAAGACTTTCAGAAAAACAGAAATACAATCTGTGAAAACTCGAGCACCTCAGTTTGTCTCGTTCAGATATTTTCGATAAGAGATATTTTGGAGATTTCTTTGTAAGTGCTCGACAGCTCAACAAAAGAAGTGAGTAATGAGGATGATTTGTGAGGAAAATGATGGATGAGAAAGTGAAAGTGAAGGAAGGAGAGATTAAGAAGAGAAGATGGAGACTAAGAGGGAAGAAAGACAGATGGAGGTTTTACAGCCACAGACAGGATCAGACATGAACTCATAATTACACCCAAAACACCGCTGTGTGTGTGTGTGTGTGTGTGTGTGTGTGTGTGTGTGTGTGTGTGTGTGTGTGTGTGTGTGTGTGTGTGTGTGTGTGTGTGTGTGTGTGTGTGTGTGTGTGTGTGTGTGTGTGTGTGTGTGTGTGTGTGTGTGTGTGTGTGTTGCTCAGTCAGCTGGTTAATAACAGCAGGTTTGCCCTGCAGCAGATGTCAGCTGCAGGCGACAGACGCATCTATTGTGTGTGTGTGTGTGTGTGTGTGTGTGTGTGTGTGTGTGTGTGTGTGTGTGTGTGTGTGTGTGTGTGTGTTTTGTGTGTATGAGTATGCGCACTATTGTCCAACTTTGTGTGGAACAAGAATCTTTATTTTTTTAAAGCGAGGATGTTTTTGAAGATTTAAAAAGTTTCAGCATCGTGTCATTGAAGATCCTCACAAGTAAAAAAAACAACAACAACACAAGTGTTTTTGGTTTTCTGTCCAGTAAGTAAAGAGGAATGTAAAGAAATCAAGTGTAGACCTGTTTCTTTATCGTCGGGTATAATGAGCATTTTCAGAATTTCTAAATGTGTGTTCATCATCTGCAGAAAGTTATTTTATTGTGAAATAAGATTTCTTGAAACACTTTTTTTTTTTTTTAATTAACTGGGTTTACATGGAGATTTATTGTTAATCCGTCTTTTCCTACTTTCTGAGACACTCGTGAGTAAAAATCTTTTTAACTTGAAGCAACAATGGTGAAAAAAAAAATGTAATGAGCCGTATCGCTGTGCAGCTGCTTCGGTGATTAGTTTGTGTGTGTGTGTGTGTGTGTGTGTGTGTGTGTGTGTGTGTGTGTGTGTGTGTGTGTGTGTGTGTGTGTGTGTGTGTGTGTGTGTGTGTGTGTGTGTGTGTGTGTGTTAAGAGAGTCATTGTCATTCAAAGCGGCATGTGTCTGTCCCAGTGGGAGGTCAGAGGTCACCATCTGGAGTGTGAAACACACACACCCACATACTCATACACACTTTCCAGCTTCTTTACACTGCTATGAAAACGTGACACATCTCTCTCTCTCTCTCTCTCTCTCTGTGTGTGTGTGTGTGTGTGTGTGTGTGTGTGTGTGTGTGTGTGTGTGTGTGTGTGTGTGTGTGTGTGTGTGTGTGTGTGTGTGTGTGTGTGTGTGTGTGTGTGTGTGTGTGTTAGGATCAGTCGGTGTGTGCCAGGACCTTCTGTGGTGCGGGTCGAGAGTGTGTGTCGACTGACCGAGGAGAGCCGGTCTGTCACTGTTTACAGGTAAAGTTGGTGAACACAACTGTACAATGGAATTAAAAACCTGGGTTTGACATTAATAATGGTTTTATATATAAAGTCCTGCACTCACCTGTCTTTTAGAATAACATGACATGACATGACATGACATGACATGACATGACATGACATAAGCACACAATAAGAAAAACATGACAAAATACGCACACAATAAAAAGTGAGATCGATAAAAAGAAAACCATTTGAAATTAAAAATGCATAATCTCATATATAATTACACCCGTCAGACATGTTCATCATTTTCTTTTCATTCTGGGCTGAAAGTTTGAGATCTTAAATGAGTCTGGATCATTTCAGATTTATCTGCAGATCCTTCATCTACATGTTGTGCATCAACGTTTTAAAAAAAATATAATAATAATAATAATAATTGTGAAACGTATTTATAAATGTTCCTCTGCAGCGGTGCGACGCGTCGGAGCGCTGGGTCTGTGGCAGCAACGGGAAGTCCTACAGGAACCACTGCGAGCTGCACCGGGACGCCTGCATGACCCAAACCAAGATCCACGTGGAGCACAGAGGAAACTGTCTGGGTCAGTACACTTAAACACACACACACACACACACACACACACACACACACACACACACACACACACACACACACACACACACACACACACACACACACACACACACACACACACACACACACACACACACACACTGTGGAAGCTGACTATGTGTTTGTGTTTCGCAGAGGAACCAACAAAGACGGACGTGAGCCCCAGTAAGTCAGGAAGTATCTCAGATCCAACATTTGTTTATGATTTTTTTTCTCAAGAGTTTTACGCTGCAGTCTCGTGCGTCTGTTTTTGTTAGTCGCGTGCTTCCTGTCTGATCGTGATTGGCTGAGGGAGAGAGTGATCCAGTGGATTCAGGAAGAGGCTGATTCAAACCGTCTTCCCTCCAACGCGTCGTCGGGCGGCGACGTGCTGCAGACGTACTTTAAGGTGAATTAAAAGAATTAAAAACGTGTTCATAAATCACTTTGAAACTTTCTAACAAGTCGTCAGCTTTGCAGTTATAGATGTTTGTTTGCCATTAATTAAGGGGACCCGGACATTAAGTGATCATAAATATTACCTAATGATTAATAAAGCCTTCTACACTGAAAAAATCATTAAAACAATTTATAAATGGATTCATATTTCATATTTTAGAAATCTGGCCACGAGGAATTTATTCTTATTAAAGCATTAGTAGTAGTTAGTAAATACTGTGTTCAGCATTAATAAATACATTATTAGTTAGTTAAAACCTTTATAAATGGTGCTTAATCAGATAGAATAACTAGATAAGATATATATTTTTTTATTCCTGTGTGTTTGTGTCGCAGACGTACGATGACGGAGATTCGCAGCTCGACTCCAAAGAGTTCTTTCGCTTCCTGAAACACAACGAGTCGGCTCTCAACCTCACGTACTCCGACACGCCGGACACCAACCTGCTGCTCAGGTGCTTCTGTCAGACATTAAATCATTTTAGCAGAATATAAACTTAAAAAAATAATAATAATAATTAAATAAATAGAAGTTAAAAGGTTGCCTGACAACGTCACTCTCTGCCTGATGAGACTTTATATCAATCTCAGGTGTTTATACGTCACTAAAACGTTTATCTTTCAAATGTGCTGAAACAGACGGAACATTTTTCATCCTATTTTTTTGTGACCTGAGCTTTTTATTTTTTATTTTACTGTCTCCTACTGCAGTTTATTTAAAAGAAAATTGTATTGTGCTCAAAATAAGTTTAAAAATCTAAATCTATGGTCTGACTGCTTCAAATTTAACAGCATTTAAAAGATAGATTTAAGTCATTTAGCCACGAGAAAAGTGTGAACTACGAGTTCAAAATGTAATTCTGAGAGTGCGATAATAAACACCTGAAGTCCAGACTGTTAAAAACTGCGTCTCAACCTCTCCGGCCGTCTCAGGTCTCTGTGCGTCGACGCTTTGATCGAGCTGTCGGACGAAAACGCCGACTGGAAGCTGAGTTTAACGGAGTTCATCAACTGCCTGACGCTCACCTACCACCCACCTGAGAGAAGTAACCACACACACACACACACACACACACACACACACACACACACACACACACACACACACACACACACACACACACACACACACACACACACACACACACACACACACACACACACACACGAGTATCCAACTGTGATGAAGAAGATTTTAACTGAGGCAGACTTCCTTTGCGATTGATCCAAGGCTTGTGTTTTTATGTCTATCTGTGTGTGTGTGTGTGTGTGTGTGTGTGTGTGTGTGTGTGTGTGTGTGTGTGTGTGTGTGTGTGTGTGTGTGTGTGTGTGTGTGTGTGTGTGTGTGTGTGTGTGTGTGTGTGTGTGTGTGTGTGTGTGTGTGTGTGTAGAGTGTGCCCTGGAGGATGAAGTCTTCGAGGACGGAGCTGAAACTCAGATGGAGTGTAACAAGTGTGTTTGCGCCTGTGGAAACTGGGTATGCACCGCTCTGACCTGCAACGGTGAGAGTACACACACACACACACACACACACACACACACACACACACACACACACACACACACACACACACACACACACACACACACACACACACACACACACACACACACACACACACACACACGTTTACCCCACAATTCGGTGGAAACCTCAAGAAGCTGCCGAACCTGAAGCTCTTTCCTTCGTATTTAGTGTAATTAAATGTTATTTAATGTCATTTCTAATATCGTGTATAAAGCTCACTGCTTTTTGCACGAAACACTTTTATGTGTATTTTTTACATTTTAAAGTTTAAACATGTTTAATTGCTCTTGAGGTTGAAAGGAGAACCAGCGAAGTACGGTGGAACCAGCTGTGTTTTAATCTCTCCTTTAGATTAAAGCCGCATAATTTGGGACTCACACTTTTTTTCTTTTGGCACAAGCTCGTACTTATTCTACCAAATAGAAGCATATAAACGCTTCTGCAAAATCATAACATTACTATCAAAGAATAGTGTTTTAATTCATCTAAAATGTTTGATTCAGAATGACAATTTAGTCTTAAATAAGATATATATAAAATATTTTTATGAAAGGTGATTTAAAATGTCATAAAAGTGTATTTTTTGGCCCGCAGTCCTCCGTGTTGATGAGTTTTTGGAAAGACTTCATGCACCTCGTTCCTCCGTCAGCTGCTGAGTTTTGTCTTCGTTGACGTGATCGTGTGTTTTCAGGAGAACATCGGGTGGAGGAAGACGTTCAGGGAGGAGGAGAGGAAGAAGAAATGACCGAAGACGAGTGGAGCAGGAGAGTCGCTGAACTCAACGGCGTTCAGGTTCACAGCCTCCCGTGAAAAACGATGATTTACTCTCCATTCAAAGAGGGGCGTCATCTCACCACTTCACTTCTAGGCTGCTTTCAAACAGGCGCACTGATGTAAACAAATACACAATTTTATTTATCAAATCTATCATGTCAAATGCACATAATTCATTAATAAATTAAACAAACAAAATATTAGAAACAAACCAAATTAGACCCAAACTATTGGAACAATATGTATTTTTTCTTTCGACTATACACGTATTGTATTTAAAGGTCAGTGAATGCCTCGTTTACCTGCAGGGAGCCATCACCACCTGAGGCCACGCCCACTGCACCTGCACCAGCCAATTAGCAACCAGGTGGTCTTTAATCCAGATATGATGATATATAGAGATTTGTTTTATCGTTTCACCGCTTCATATTACAGTAAATTGTTAAGTTGCTTGTGAATGTATTTCTCTACACCCTTTTTTTTGGAGGGGGGGAGGGGGGCGGGGGGGCTTTTTGTATTCCATGAAAGTGTATGAATTTTATTTTATCTTTAATTTATTTTTAATTGTTTTATTATTCCAAGACTAGACAGGGTATATTCCTGTTTTCTAAGTAGATATCCTCTCTAATGCCGATGTTATTTTCTGTAGTTAAATCTGTCCTTAACTTTAATTAAATTTAATTATGCCTCCAGTGATCATGATTGAAAGTTGAAAATACTAATTGTTGATTAAGTTGAGCTTGTAAAATGGTTTGGAAATGGATTCAGGGTTTATGGTTTCATTATTAATGTAGTTTGTGCATTCTGGTTGTGAAGTTAATGCTGATTTTTTTTCTACCATTGTTGCTCTAATAAACATTATTGTTTAACGAACTAGCCGTCAAATGATAATAAATAAGACAGTTGTCGGCAAATAAACATCACACGTTTAAATGTTTCCTTTTACAGGTGGGTCGGAAACAAAGCTAAATGTTTACGTTGTTTTTAGATGATAAAATGCTAAATATTTATTAATCAATAAGGTCTCCAGACAGGCTCCTCCCCTCTCATAGAAAGACACGCCCCTTCGATGTAATTGGTCAGCGCCGTGGCGACGTTCTCCCCCGCGGTCTGGAGCGGTTGGTTCGGCCCGTAGTAGAAGGTCGGCTGGAAGGGACCACCGTGGCTCGGCGGAGGGTGAGGAGGAGCAGGAGGAGAGGACAGGTAGGAGGTGTACGGAGGATGCTGGGTGGAGTAGGAGAGGGCCGGCAGGTGGTGCATTCTGGGAGTCGGAGCGAAGGAGGCCGTCAGAGAGGTCACCTGACGGCCTCCGTCATTGGACCACAGAGAGGAAGAAAAGGATCTACAGTCTGAAGAGAGGACGCAGACATTGAGTGAATTTCTTTCTGGAGCTTTCAGCTGAATACAGCAAAAAAAAAAAAAAAGTTTTTAATTAGGATTATTGTTGATCAAACTATCTAAACAT